>NC_053421.1:14843099-15021599 GCF_016859285.1 Xiphias gladius
TTCATTTGTAACACCTGCCAAATTGTAATTTAACAGTATGCTATTAGGAATACTAACTTTGAAAATCCCTATTACTGTTGCACCCTGAGTTGGATTGTCAAAGAAAACAGATCTGCCACTATATGTATGCTACATTTTACTCCAGGGCTTTCATAGAAACCACACACATAGCGTGGTTCTGCTTTTTTTGCAGTTTGAGATTTGACTGGGTATTCTCATTTGGTATGAAAGTGCTGAGTATTACCTCTCTGATTTTGTCAGCTAAGCTCAGCTTGACAAAAATGAGCTCTATGGACAGGCTCTTGCAACCTTCACTGAAAAAGCAAGACGATTGGTTCCTGTACTTTGACCGAATCTTCAGCCTGTCTTCACTGGAGAGTGTTGAAAAACCATGTGAGTTTCTTTGTGTGACTCTCTGTGGAAGTGTGGAAACATTTATGGAATTTGAATGCAGTTAGTTCAAATATGTCAACAGCCTGCATTATTAAAAATTATGTAGTTTGTTTCATGATTCATAGTTTTACCCTCACCTCTGCTCCTCCCAGTCTCTCCCCTACCCCAGTTCCAGCTCCAGGAGAAGGATGAGCAGGAAGTGACCAGTGAGGAGGTCATAGGGAGGCTTCAGGACACTGTGACCTTGGTAGACAAGCTGATAGAGGTAGATGTTTTGGAAAGGAGGCTGAGGAAAGTGAGGGATTTGGAGGAAAGGCTCCAAGAAATGGATGAGATGGCGGAGAGAATTCAAGAAGTAATAGAGGAAGAATTGGGGAAGGAGGAGGTAGAGAAGTTGAGAGAAGAAGAAGCAGATTTGGAAAAAGAAAAACTAATACAAGTGGAAGATGTAACAGTAAGAGTGGTGAAGAAATCTGTGGGGAAGATAGAGACCAAAGAGGATAATGAAGTGGATGAACTGGAAGAGGAGATAAAACAGGTGTTTTTAAAAGGCTTGTTGTCGGAAGAGGAAGAGGTCGAAGAGGTCAAGGTGAAGGAAGAGAGTGAAAAAGAGGTGACAGATGAGAGTCTGTTTGATGATAGTTTGAGAGAGAAGCTACGCCAGATAGAAAAGGAATGGCACGACGAGGTGAAGGAGAAGTCTGGCTCTCTAGATGTCATTGGCACCACTTCAATAGTGACATATCAGAAGGTGGAGCATAGGACTAAGAAGAGAGTGACTATTATAGATGAGAGAGGGCAACAACAAGAAGATATAGAAGACATGCAGATAAAGGCTGGTGTAATAACAGAGGAGAGGTTAGAAAAACGACAGATATGGCGTGAGACAGAATTGCTGGAGGAGAGAACTGAGAGAGAGGTTGCAAAGACGCTTCAGGCTGAGGATCAATCTCAGGTGGAAGATAAGGATGTCTGGTTCATACTTTTTGACCGCCCTCCATACAAAGCTGTTTTCAAACCACCAGGTACAGTATGTCATTGTGCAAACAGCTTTAGACCTCTACTAATCTCTACAATATTTTAATATCACAACAATTTCACCTTTTTGCTGTTTACATTAACCGTTGAATAGTCACACTTAAATTATCAAAGTAAGTTGAGGCCAAAAAACCCACTTTAGATTCAATAGAAATTTGAACTTAAAGGGGAAATTAACAGGCTGGTTTCTAGCTTGATTTGATTGCCCTTCCCATTTGCTTATAAATAAAATGTGACATTTATGAAAGGGCAGTCTGTGCTCTGTAAAGTTCTGGGTTATATTTAGGTGGAGCCAGTGTAGTGAAAGTAATGCCAGCAAAAGTAACATTAAAAATTTGGTTGACATAGATGTCTTAATGGTGCATGTATGCAGGACAATTTAAAGCATTGTTTTTCAGTCATGAGAATGAAAAACAACAAACAAAACAAACATTAACCAACTAGTTTTTCTTCTTTTCTTTGAATTTTACTTCTAATAGCTGCTACAATGAAGTATTTGAGATGCTTGACTGTGGATTTGCAGTCTTAATAATATCTATACCTTGGAAATTGTTTCTTGGAAGTTTTTAATCGCTGCATGTTTGCTCCCACATTCAAAGATTGTTTGTCTTTACTCTCATCATTAGTTTCCACTGTGGAACATGCTCAAGTGGAGAAAGGCGAGTATTTCATCTCAAAGACTGAAATTGTAACAATTGAAAAGAAAACAGAGATTATAGTAGAAGAGAGTAAAATAAGACAAGAGGAAGTATTGCATGGACCAGAGATCCCACCACTACAGACCATCAGCGAAAGAGATGAGTGGTTTGTGCTGCTGGATCTTATTCCCAAAGAAACACCTTATGTACCACCAGGTACTGCCAAAATCCCCCTGCACCTTATATAATGCCTTGTATTGTGCTTGCTACTTTTGTTAAAACTGTTTCTATTCATATTAGTTATCTGGAAGGGGCGAGACCAGATGGAGGCAGAAAGTTTTGTCTCAGTGGTTGGAACTGCGGCAGATGAGGAGATCAGAGAAGTAGTTGTTGAAGAGAGAAAGATATTAGAAAAGGCACCAAGACATCTACAAGAAATCCCACAACAGCCAGGGATAGAGAGAGATGATGACTGGTTTGTGCTGCTGGATCTTATTCCAAAAGAAACACCTTATGTACCACCAGGTACTGCCAAAATCCCCCTGCACCTTATATAATGCCTTGTATTGTGCTTGCTACTTTTGTTAAAACTGTTTCTATTCATATCAGTTATCTGGAAGGGACGAGACCAGATGGAGGCAGAAAGCTTTGTCTCAGTGGTTGGAACCGCGGCAGATGAGGAGATCAGAGAAGTAGTTGTTGAAGAGAGAAAGATAATAGAAAAGGCACCAAGACATCTACAAGAAATCCCACAACAGCCAGGGATAGAGAGAGATGATGACTGGTTTGTGTTGCTGGCTGTTGTTCCAAAAGAGACATCATATGTACCACCAGGTATTGCTAAAATCACCCACACTGCTCCACAGCTTTATTAAAGCAAGCAATCATCCTGACCTTTTGAAATATTCTTATTCTTAAATAAGAGCATACTGTCCGTAGTGTGAGGATTTTTATCTCCTTCGTCGCAGTTGCTGTTGTGGAGCGTGTTCAAGTATCACCAGAAGAACATGTCTCTCTGACTGAAGTAGCAACCATTGAGCAGAGGGAAGAAAGGGTGGAAGTTGTAGTAGAAGACGCAGAAATAAAACAAGAGCTGAGTGAAAAGCAAGTAGAAGCACTGCCACAGGCTCTGAAAGAGATAGAAGATGACTGGTTTATGCTGCTGGATGTTACCATTAGAGAACCATCATTTGTGCCACCAGGTATGGCCAACTTTCTCTTATGATCCTCCGCAGTCTCTCCATAAAGACTTGCATTCTTTTTTGGCACCTTTTTGGCTAAAGCTTGTTACATTGCTAATTATTCTCTTTGTCATTAGTTACAATGGCCGAGTATGTTAAGGTTTATCCTGAAGAAAGCAGTTCTGCTATGGTGGAAACAATAGCAGTGGAGTCCAAGAAGGAGGTTGTTGTTGAAGAGGCTCTGGGGCAGAAAGAGGAAAAGAAGCTTCCCATTCAAATTGTCCCAGAGCTGAAAATATCCCAGCCTGTGAGAGAAAGAGATGATGACTGGTTTCTGCTGCTGGATGTTGTTCCCAGAGAAACTTCATATGTGCCTCAAGGTACACACAGCCTTCAAATGCCTTTATTTTCTTTTCACACTTAAATTTACCAGAGGAGAAATTCTTACAAATGAACTGTGTGTCAAGCAATCTATCCAGAAATGATTTCCATTTTAAAAATACAGGGCCTCTGTCAGGTTCTCCACTTGTGGCTGAAGCTGAAATTTAAATCCTGTTCGTTTTCAGTTTCTCTGGCAGTGCCGAGCCAAATTTATCCAAGTGTTGAACATCAAATTGAAGTGAAAAGCAAAGAGCAGAAGTTTCAGCAGGTTGATCGTGACCAAATTAGACCACAGCCTTCCCAGCCACTGCCAGAGAGAGATGACGACTGGTTTGTGCTGTTTGATACTATTCGTGAAGAAGCAGTCATACTACCATCAGGTATTCAGTTCATAAGTTTGCACCCAGTCAGAATTCACTCTGAAACATTATCTTTTAAGACATTTACTCTGTGCAAATTGTTAAATTTATCCAGCTTCTAACTTGCTTTTAGGTCTGAATATTTGTGCGGTGGGTATAGTAGCGTCACTCAGTCCTTTGTCTGTTT
The DNA here is from genome assembly GCF_016859285.1 of Xiphias gladius. Taxonomy (NCBI): domain Eukaryota; kingdom Metazoa; phylum Chordata; class Actinopteri; order Istiophoriformes; family Xiphiidae; genus Xiphias; species Xiphias gladius. Next base: position 14,847,277 of record NC_053421.1, read on the forward strand.
GTGCCAGCTACCCGTGTTGTGATTATTCCGGATATGAGGAAAACGTTTGAGGTTGAAGTGACAACCACAGAGACTAGTACATGGAAGAAGAGGATAATTGGTGTGGCCAGCAGGCAAGATGAGAGACGTTTGTCTGAGATAAGACCAATCCAAACTGCACCACCATCAGAGAGAGGAGGAGGAGATGATTGGTTTGTCCTGTTCGACATCATCCGAGAAAAGCCTGTTGTCATACCACCAGGTACCTCATATTGCCAAAGAGTCTGCACACACTGTTCTAAAAGGGCTGGCCCGTACATGTGCCTGAGGCTTGAAGCCTGAAAACGGGCCATCAAAATTAAATGATAAAATATATTTGAATCAGATTTATATACCATTATGTTTCCGTTTTTATTTGCTGTGGTTGAGCATATTGTCAATGTAGTGGCAGCCACTGAATGAAAGGTGGAAGATGGTTGGTTTATTCCTCTGGATGGGATACCAAAGAAATATTGTATAATCTAAATGATTTAGTCCAGCTCTACATACAAACATTTCCATTGTAGTATGTTATGCAATATAGTTATTCTTTATCTGCCCCCCTATTACGCACATCTACTTTGTCTCAACACTAGGCAGCCATTTAATTTGTCATTTTAACAGTTTTATTCAGATTCAGCTGGGAAGTCAATTTCACTGTAAATGCAGGTGTCCTAATAATTTGCACCTTACTTCCACAATAATACCTGATTGTATGTTTGTATTAGTCGCTGTCCCTGCGCGCATCCAGATCCCAGCAAAGGTCAGAGTTCCAACTGCTGTGGCCAAAACAAGGATAGCTATTTCTGAGACGAGACCACTGTTTGAGAAACGGATCCTGGAGGAAAGACGTCCACTCACACACACACATGTCAATGATGACTGGTTTGTTCTACTAGATGTTGGCCTCAAAGAGTCAGGTATTTTTTTTTGGACCTGTTTAGGTTTGTTGTTTTTCAGGGCGACAGCTCACATATGTTCACGCTTTCTTCCCTTCATGAAACGCTTATTAACATTTGCGGCCTGTTTACAGGATACTCTTGTGATCTCTTCACAAGAGAATGTCTCCGCAGGTGGCAGTGCACATTCACTGTTATTCAGAGACCTCTAACTGCACTATGTTTTGCAGATTGAAGAAATAATGTTTTCTTAATCTCAGCATTTCACCAGTTCAGCCTCATTGAGCTTTTAAGCTCTTCGCATCCTAACATCATCTGCCTTTGCATCCATCATTGGATCGTAACAAGAACTAAACTGCGCTTTTGCTCTCATTCCACTTTGTGAATATTCGCTTCTGGCCCACCGTAGGCTCTGCTTTATAAAAGGGAGTCAATGAAGCATTTAAGGTACAGTATACCCCTGCAATGTGTGCTATTACCTGATTACATCGAGGCTCAAGTGTGTAAGTATGATGTGGCAACATAGATGCGCTATTGTGTGTTTCTGTATTTTTATGTTTATAGCTGTTTCAACTGCATTTTACTCACTTGAGAAGATTTTAACATGTCAAATGTGCATAGAATCCCATCCCTCCATAAAACATATTTCCTTTTATTCACATTTCCATTTGGTCTGTATTGTGTCCAGTGGTGAGCACACAGAGGGGCGCCCGTCCTGTCAGTGCGCCAGTCTTCTCCCAGGCTGCTCTGGCTGAGGCAGGGATCCCCATGGCCCCTTTCGACCAGCCCCAGACCTCCACTCCAATCAAGACCAGCCACCAGGAGGAAAGAAAGCTGGAGGTCACAGTAGAAGCCGTGGAGCCCTCAAAAATAGAGGCTGTGCCTGAAGTCAAGGTATTCAGTTTCTGTGATCGCTATTTTACAAGTTGGTGTTGTAATTTCAGCAGAAGTCCAAAAGTTTATGTGCAGGAAAAATGTAGCATCGCATACTGTATGTATGTAAACCATGTATGCCTAACAGAATAGCAGGTGTCAGTGGAAGATCAACAAATTATTAATGATGTGTCCTCATAGGGACTGCCTTGGTATTTTGTTTTTAGATAATCATAACTATTAAGAACAACTCTTTTATTGTAAATTCTTCTTGGTCTTTAATAATGAAAGATGCTAAAGCAGCAAGCAGAGATTGTTCTCTGTGTCTGAGTTTGAACTGTGTCTCTCTTGCTGCTGTAGCCAGCAGTGTGGAGGGACCAGAGAGAAGTAGAATCTTCACTGATATCCACCATCAATGGGGACATTCAGGTTAGTGTCAGACACTGGCCTTTTGCATGTCATATTCCATACAAGACGTGTTTCCACTATGGCTGAGCTGTGAGTGTTAAAGCCAACGAGCAGAGGATGCTAACACGTGTCCCTCTCTCCTCCCTGGGGTAGCACGAGTCAGAGGTGATCAGCACGGAGGTGGTGCGAATGCGAAAGGTCAGATTCTTAGCCCCATATTGCTTCCGTAGCCATTTCTTCACCTCTATTCTGATGATATCAAGCTTCTCATCCAAAAGACTAATTTCATCCTCTTCTCATGTTGTGCTTCCATATGGCTAGGTCTTAAATGAAATCCACGTCAGCTTCGATGCACATGCAGTATATTGTAAGAGGTAGAAAAATGTACGAATAGATAGAAACTATAAGCATTGAGTAACTGGAACGTTAATATGAAGAGATCATCTTTGTCTCTGTTTAAAAGTTAACAAAGCATTCATTACTTCTCATTGCTTTCTGTTGTAAACCCTGGAATGTACACATGCATGATTATAGATTAATTGCACTTTACTAAAAAGGGGCATGATAAATGGTGTTCTATCACATTGCTGTCACTCCACCATTCTTTATTTCTTTGCTCATTATAAAAAAAATTTAATCTTAAGTCAGGCCTCTAGAGCCTAAGGTTCTTTGCTTCGTTAGTACATTGCAGTTTGGCCCCTACGGTGACTTGTCCCCAATCTATTTTGCATGCAGACTCTTCAGCACTCCTCTTCTATGTTGTATTAACACTTTAGTGAACTTCGTAGTATGCATGTCCAAGGTGTGGCAGTTTGATGCCAGCTTACAGGTAAACTGAAACAAACCCATACTTTTTTTTGTTCTTTTCATTTTTCACAGAAAAGAGCTAAGAAAATTGAGGGTGACTCAATTTATATGAGACATAGCCTTTTAATGTTGGAGGTTTGTATCCCTTCTGGAGATGTCAGTCTCTAGCTGTATTTTCTTGCTCTTTGGCACACTGGCTGCTGTTTTCCATCACGCTTGTGACGCTTGTGTGGCATGATTCACACTTTTTGCTCCAGCGTTAATGATTGGCTGTAGATAAATTGGTGGGTGTGTGTGTGTGTGTGTGTGTGTGTGTGTGTGTGTGTGTGTGTGTGTGTGTGTGTGTGTTTGTGTGGCAATGGAACTCTAATCCAGTTGTTTCAGGAGAGTGCTGTTGAATTTACAACCACCAATTATTAGGTTATGGTCAGGATTCTTACACTTGCATTGGTATACACAAACTTGTTAAGGATGCTAGCATCCTTAAACTGTCCCTAATGATCAGCCCTGGGATATGGTTGATGAGCTAAGGTCTAAGCAAATCACAGACAGCAAGAGCTTTTCAAACCAGGATTCACAAACTGCTCCATTTTTATATAAGAGTGTATATATATATATATTTTCAAGATCATCAGTATTCTCCTGTTCCTGCTTTAGCATTTTCTACCTTCATCTCATTTTCTAACTTGCCAGTAATGCCTTGCGCACTATCAGCAATTATGTAAATGAAATCTTTGACCATAGAAATGAAAATCAAAATAATTATACATTTTGCTGTTATGTATGACAGGAATGACATTTGGAGAAACACTTATCATTAAGTTGCTCTGTAGCACCACAATAATTCATGACTAACAGTTAACAAACAATTCATCAGGTAGAACACATTATGCATTATGTTTGGTAAGATGGTTGTCAATATCTTGCAGTTTTCCATAAAGATCAACTTGATGCTAAATGTTGCCCAACAGTGCTGCTTTTGTTCATTTGTGTTAAATGAACAGGTTTCCATTTATACTGACGCTTCATCTCTGACAACTTGTGCCATGTCTGCTACCATCACCTCTTCTGCTCTTTGATTTGCAGCCTGTTTTCACGACGCGTGTCACTGCAAGCCCAATGTTATGAAATAGATCCTTAATGCTTTGTTGTGTAATAAACAGCTTTTACTCATCCACAACGCCAAGTGATAACCGACTTTGATAAATCATGGCACAGACTCCTCTGAATCTCCCCTGAACCTTTCCTTTTATAAACCAAAATCTGGCCTCATTAATCAGCTGACAGACCTAATTTACATTTTGAAAAGGAGTTGCTGATAATCTATCAAGAATCCACATGGCTGACCATCTTGATTATTGGGCCCCTTCCAATTTATGTTCCCTGAGAATCACCAATTAACCCTGCTTCTGCTTATTTATTTAATCAGCCATAAGTCAACAGAAATTGTACAGAAACTGCAGGAAAGTGACATAATCTGACTTTTTTCACTTTTCTTTATTCTCCCCTGTTAATCTCTCCCTCTCTCCCACCTATGAACATATCCCTCATCTATCCTTTCTCTTCCCATCCAACTTTCACTATCTATCCTCACTTTGTACTTTTTCTCCCCTTGTTGTTCCCTTGCTCCACTTATCTCTACCAAATTTCCTGTTGCCCTCTTCCTGCACCCCACCACCACCACATTGTCTTTCTCCCTTCAAATTTCCTCTGTTTAGGAGTTCGCTAAGCCTCAGGAGGACCTGCTCAGGCATCATGCCAGTATCAGTAAGCTGAAGAGGAACTTCATGGAAGCCGTCCCTGAGCCCAGGCCCAGTGAGTGGGACAAGCGCCTGTCCACACACTCTCCGTTCCGCACCCTGGGTATCAATGGTCAGCCTCTGACCAGTGCGGATGGGGTAAGTCTTCCACAAAAACCACCCACTACCAAATACTTGATTTAGCCGAAGTCTGTCAGTTCAGGAACTGGAGGAAATCATGCAAATAAATGAATTTTCCGTTGACTAACCTCACTAAGGTCATCAGTTCCTGAACTGACTTGGTTGAAGTTGAATAAATATGCCTAATCACATTTATTTGCCATGGCTCTGCATTTTAGGAGATTATTGTACTTCATTGAAAAACATCACTGCGCTAATGTGAGCAGTGTGCATGGATTTGTAATTGAACAGAAGAACCTGAAATTCTAGGTAACATCTTCTGTTCGAGTAATTTTTATGTTTGTGTAATTTTAAAGGTTGAATTATGCAAACCAAAGAAATTGATACAAGAGGGGCTCAGGCTCATCTAGTTGTCATTCTTGGTTCTCTGACAGTTTGAGTATAATGGATCATGTGTGCATGTACAGACCCATTCAGGACATGGCATGTGGTATTTAACACATGCATGTGTATGAAGAATGCAGTTTGTCTTGTTGAATAGGGTCTGTGCTTTTGTTCTTGATGTGGGTGAGGCAATATGGGACACATTTAATACTCTGAGAACTCACTTTGGTTTGTCTTACCTGCATTGGATGCCTCTGAACCCTGACAGGTTCGTATTGCATGACTGACAGACCAGACTTTGAAAATGTACTGCATGACTCAAAGACGACCCCTCTCTTGAGTATTTGCACGTTCGGACACTGACCAGTTGTTACTTTTTCCCCTCTCCTCTGTCCTTCCTTGATTGTTAAACATGCTCTCTGCATTTAAAACTCTTTGCTTTGCTTTCTTTTCACACTGCTTTTACCTTCTTTTTTTTCGGTGTTGGCTGCTGCTTTCTCAAAGCTTTGGTTGTTTATCCATGAAGAGACAAGGCCTCATTCACAGTTGTATCAGCGGTTATTGCCCCACTCTCCCTATAGTAAATGACAATAAGGATTCCAGTACAAAACTAATATAATTGTACTATTACTGGCATTAATAGTTGTATTGCGGTGAAAATGATTACATGAAAGCTCTTAAGTGGACCAGACACACAACGCCAATCTAGTTGAGCTGCTGTCGCATGAATAAACAAGTGTCATCTATTGAGGTTCATTTTGTATTCCTTTCAGTGAGACATTAATCAATTGCATCATAACTGCTTGACATAAACCACTTTTACACTTGGAGATTAATGCCCCCAAGTATATCATATTGTCAGGATGCATTAGAGATGCACTGAAATGCAAGCAAAGTAAAACTGACAACTTGGAGCCTGCAGTGGGGAAATGAATCAGCAAACGTACAAGGCGTTTGATGGAAGCAGATAAAAATGTGACAGTGGTCAAATGTTGTCTGCCTAGTGTAGTGGACACACATTGTTTATGCTCGGTTTTACAAGCCAATTTGTTTTTCTGCTTAACTTTCAGTGAGAGTAAATGTGTATTATAGGACCAAGACTAAGGTTCCTACTGTGAGGAAAGTAAATATTTATAGGAAGCACAGAACATTGTTTGCAAAAGAATTGGTCCTACTAGAGCTAATGGACTAAAATGGTGGGGATAATTTAAAAAATAAGCTACTGTTGGTTGTATAGATACCTGCTACAGGCTCTAAGCAACCGATGTTTTTAATCTCTTATCACAGCTTAATGTTATTTCAGATTTCAGACACAACACCACACAGGGCGTCTGTGTCGATTTAACATCGTCAGACTAGAGGCACGAGCTCATTCTGGCCAGACTGACTCAGTTGACCTTAGCTTACTGAGAGAGTTCCTCTCTCAAAAACTAAAAAATGCATCCCTTTTTTGATTACTTCAAGTGTGGATGATTTTCAGTCTTTTCAGTCTTCACTTGATATGTAGGACATGGAAATATAAAAAAAGGCATGTTAAAACGCATGTGCCAGCAACATTTCCATGCTCTAGAGAGCCAAAATTCATGTCAAAATCCCATTTCTGTTAAAATAAACACGTCTGGTCTGCTATTAGGTCCAAATTTTAGATTTTTAAATAAAATCGGTTAATGCCCAGCTGGCTTTTACAAGTTCAGTTCCCTGTCGATCATTGCAGACATTTCAAATTTTCCTCCCTCTCATCTCTCTTCCCCCTCCTCCTCCTACCCCTCAGTTTGTCATCCGCCTCCCACGCGGCCCCCTTCTAGACTTCTACTCCAAACGCAGCTGAGGGGCCGTCTCAACCCTGCGGAAACCCCACACAGGTGTGAGTGTGACCCGTGGAGACCATGCCTAGTCCATCTACCAATCAACCTCTAGCTTTCTCTTCTCCTGCCACTTCACCTTCCTTCGCCTCCTCTGCAACATCACTGTAGCATCTCTTCATCTCTCATCCTCTGCTCCACTCGAGAAGCTGCCCCTTCCTTTTTTTTCTGGCCTCTGTGAAAAAAAGACTTTCATTCCTTCTGTTTCCCACTGCGGCACAATTTCCCTGGGTTCTACAGTCAGAGACAGACGTGTTCTCCGAAGACTGATAAGGACTGAAAATGACAATCAACCCACTACTCTTTTGCATTTTCTGTGATATCATTTGGACTTTAACAATAGCAACCAATCAACCATTATTACCTAACAAATGACTTTTGTCTGGTTTTTAATGTCTGACCATCTCACTTTGAGCCTGCTTTTATACACATTTTGAGCTGCATTTATATTGTCAGTTGTCTTAGGATATTGTCTATGGATAAGCTGATCACTGAGATGTGATTTATTTATTTTTTTTTTTTAATATATCTTTTTCCAGAACACACTTTAAGTAAGCACTAGACAACATTAATGAAAACTTGCATTTTAATCTGGTTACTGGGAATATTCTTTGTCACAGTATAGTGTTTCCTTTGATGGGAGACCTCAAGGCAGCTTAATTGTAATACTTACTATCCTCTTTGTCCTTTGCCAGTATTTGGCAAGGCAGTATGTAGCAACCTCAAGAGATGTCTTGTTGCATGACTTTTTGACAATCAACTTTGACCAAAGAATAAAAGGCATTCCATATACAGTACAAATGACTGTTTGATCCTTTCAAGGATTGTAGATTTTGTCATTTAAGTTTCAGATTTTTTTTAAATTCAATTACATTATAAGTCCATGGCTGTACTATTAGTGTATGTCATTTTTGTAATCCCTCCTTCTTGAATGAAGATTCAAACAAAAGAAAAACCAGTTTCATTCTGACACATACTAAATTATATTCATTGATGAAATATATACAATATGCAAGCTAAACCTATATTCAGTATCCATTTTACTTGGTCACCTACTGTAGCACGTGTTGGATGGAAAGGGGTAGATTGTGGCCATTGTGATGCAAATGGCCTCCAATATGTTTTGTTAAGCTTTGGCATTAAAACAGTGCAGCTAAACCTGATTAGACCACAACTTTCTTCCTATAGATCTGTAGTGCCTCATAAAATGGATACTGTGTGTACATAATATATACATAGTTGCATATTTTTGACTTGCATGAATGCATATTTATAATCTTTGTAAATTTGGCTTGTTACACCATGTCATTAGGAAATACTTTACCTTCCCATGATCACATAGTGCCTATGTTTTGTCTTTTTTAGAGTGTGAGCATTAGTTCCCTATGCAATGGTTCAGAGACAAAGGCTGCACATGAGGAAACCAGCAGCAGTTTGGGCTTGTCAGCCATACCCAGGCCCACTGTGTGCCACAAGAGTGAGCCTGATAGTGTCGAAGCCCACGGTGCTCCTGTTGAGGAAGAGTCGTGTGATCAAGACGAGGTTGTCGTTTTTGAGACCTCCTTGGTGCCCATCGTAGAGGTTGAGATGGCGCAGTTGCCTCCCTCCCTTGAACCACACTGTAAAGCTTTAGATGAGACCCAGGAGGAAGGAGGATCATATCCCGGAGTGTTGGAGTGCTCTGGGAGGATAGTTGGATCTTCCCCAGCCTCCTATTTCAGGAGCGATGGTCCGCAGGTCATACGCTGCTTTCAGGTAGCCTCCTGACTCCCTCAGGGTGATGCTGATTCTATCTCTGCTTGGCCTCTGTATGATTTCAAGACTGCCACACCTGCTCACTCCTTTGCAGCACCATTGCATTTAACTTGCGAAACTGTAAAGGGAGTATTAGTGTGTCGTGAATTATGCTCATCATAGTCAGAGGTAACTCTGGTTGCTGCAGATGTGTTGCACAGTGGTTTGCTAAGTTCTCAACTATGGTGATGGGTCATTTTAACACCGGCACATTCTTCTCTGCCACAAAACGTTTCTGACGCATTGACTTTACTTTCTTCATCTTTCCAACCCACTTATGGCTTGATATTTTCCATTTCCATTTCCCCTCTGTTATAGCTGGTGGTTTGAAGGGGGTTAAAAAGGATGTTGTCTCCAAAAATCCTAATTGATATAAATTTGGTGAGAAGAAAGGGCTGTTGCGGGGAAAATCAATCCGCACAGCAAAGGCTTAGAAGGGAATGCATGGTGTGAAATAAAACGGTTGCTGTGAGGTGCGAAGTGTCTGGTTAAACAGCCACTCATGGGGCTATGCTCCCATCCACAGCCCCCTCTGGTGCAGACCCAGACAGTCACCATCTCAGCTGTCTCCAGCTCCTTACCCACTGGCATCTCCACCAAAGACGTCCCTATCGTCCCGACCAAGGCCTTCACCTATGAATCTTCAAAGGTAGGGGCTCCAGCACCTGCTCAGCCCAGATCTGTCTGAGCTATATTGCATGGATGAGATGGCAGCACGAGCTGACTATAAGCAGGTCTGGGAGGACCAGGCCAGGGGCTCCCAAATGAGCATGAGGCAGCACAGCACCTTCCCTGGCTGAAGCTAAGGGTCACATAATCTAAAGTGATTATTCAGTCTACCTTTTCTTTGGTGTTTTATTCAGGTGACAGTTGATGGGACAGACGAGGACAAAGATGACACAACTGTGGCCAGCTTCAAGACCGTTACCTCAGAGACCACTAGTGGCACCACAGTCACCACCACTACCACTCACATCTCAAAGGTCAGCCGGACAAATCCTGCTCTTGGCTTTTCAGTTTTATTTTATTTGGCTCTCAGTTTCATTTTTTTCTTCCCTCTACCAGGTAGTGAAAAGTGGATCTTCAGAGACTCGTGTGGAGAAAAGGATTGTCATAACTGCAGACTCTGACATTGACCAAGATAAGGTATAAAGCCAACAGTACTGGACAGAATATGGGAATTATGTTTATTCACTCTCTAGCTGGAAGCTTTCTGTTAAATACGAAGCTACAGCCAGGAGAAAGTTATCTTCGCTTAGCGCAAAGACTGGAAACAATGGGAAACAGCTAGCATGTTTCTGTCTCCATAGGTTAAAAAAAATAAAATAAAATAGAAAATTTAAAAAAATCCACAGCACCTCTGAAGATCACTTATTAAAACAATTTATCTCAGTTGTTTAATTCATAGAAAAATCAAAGTGTAAAAACAACAATTTGTGGTTTAGGGGAGATTTTGTGCCCGACTATTTCTTGGTCGGGAGCAGTGACTTTCTGAAGCCAGGCTAGCTGTTTCTCCTGCGTCCAGTAGTTATGCTAAACCAAGATAATTTGCTGCTAGCTGTAGCTTCACATTTAACACATGAGTGGTCTCAACCTATCGTCTAATTCTTTGCCAGAAAGTGTATTTCCCAAATAGTTTAAATTTCCATTAAGTACCGTTTAATGAAGATGATGATGACAGTTTTGACTTTACTGATTTGGGCAAATGCAACTAATGTCTGTCTTGCAGGAGAAAGATGGTGGAGCATCAGCACTGTAACTGAATCACCACCTTCATTTATTCCTCCTACTCTCCACCTTACGACATCCCTTCATCAGAGTGAAACAATCAACACACTGACCAGCTCTATCTACGCACACACATATCCAAAAAGAAATAAATGTGCACCTAAAGTTATTGATGAGTAGATAAATGTTAGAATTTTTTTTTTTTTTTGAGCTTTTCATTCTAGGTAGAGGGCTGCACAGATCTCGAATTTTGATTAAATGCTTATCTTATCCTGTTGTTCGACAAGCTTAGCAAATACACTTTTATTGGTTAAAAGACAGCATTTTCAGTTAATGGATCTCAGTTATGTTTGCTTTTAAATGCTTTTATTTTCCTAGTGGTTTTTACATTGATAATTTTATACAAATGCACTGATTCCATTCTAGCTTAGACGACATTACCAGCATTCATTCCCTTGGTGCTGCTAGGGGAACGTTAAGACAACATTCAAGGGAACACTTATTTTTCTTTTTGTTTACTTGGTTATTTAATTGAGGAGAGACTTTTTTTTTTTTTTGTAATGAAATGACATACCTCGCATCAATATGTGAACAAAGATATTATGTGCTCCAATCTGGATGTTTGTTTGGCTTTGTTCACTGCTCAGGTAAAAAATAAGAACCTAAATCTTCTTCCCAAACTAGCCAAGAACCGGTAGCCTACACACTATTGTAAAGTTTGAATTAAAAATTGATCTATTTTGAAATATTTCTCTATTTTATAGAATTAATGCTTTTATAGTATTTGTACAAATTGAGGTTTTTAAGTTATTCATATCCATCTGCTCAAATTGTGGGTTGCCATTGTTCTGTTTACTGAATTTTGAGGTCTCTATTTAAGACCTTCTTGCCTGTCTTGCCTGAATCATTCTTATTCGTTTCCTCTTGTGGTCCACCAAGTTTATCAAACCTTTAACAATTTACATATGACAATGGAATGCTTACTTCAGCCCTGTTTTATTCAGTAGCATAGAAGTCGTAATTGCTTTGAATATATTTGGTTGATAAGAAACGTTTTACAAGCTTTGGTCTGTTTATCTCAGGTTTTGATATTGTTTGTAGGACTACAGACCTCCATATGATTGTATGAGGAATGTCCATATATGTATATCCATCTCTACTTTAAATGTACATTTATGTTCAGCCAAGTGAGGTCAATTAATATAAAAGCTTGTCTGTCACAGTAACCACACGTGTACAAGGTGAAGGCAGCTGTCCCAGTATATGTGGCTTTTATCTCATAGGAGCACAAGTTGTCTTTTTTACATGCTCTACTATACAGTAATTTATTTGTAAAGTAGGAAATGTTTAATGTGATTTGATGTGCTGTGATGTTTCAACACAAGCTGGTTTCCAGGCCTCCACTAAAGATGTCACAATGTTAAATATTGCATTCGTTATCAACCAAGTTTGTAAAGTCTTTTTACCATATAGTCTAAGTAGATTGCTGTCTCTCTTGCTGTTTTCCTTTCCATAGAAGAGAAAATCCTTTTAAATATATGAATCCCTTTTAGATAGCATGTTTGTTAGCAAACTTTTTAACCCAAAAAGAAGCCATTGGTATTGTAGCTACATGGACAACCGCAGCAAACTCTCCTGGAAAAATAAATGTAGAATTTCACAGTAAGAAAAATAGTTTTTAGACAATGGAAAATATTGTTGCTTTGTGACTTATCCCTGTCTTTTTATGAAAAAATAAAATATGCATTATTTTGCATTTTCGATGGGCTGTCTATGTGAAGCATACATGAATCAGATCTTGGTAAGAAATAAATATTTAATATTCACTTGTTTCATAGTGGGAGTCAAATCTACACCAAACTGTTGAGGGGGAAGAAAATGTCACATCTGTCTAGAGTCCAATGCCATAATGTAAACAAGATGAAACTACAAATACAGAATTTTCAGGAAAATATTGTTACAGTTGCCTGAAGAATCTAGCGGAAAGTAGACAGTGTAAAAAAAATTGAGCATGCATAGGTCCATTTTAAAGATGAACTCTTACTCTCTGCCTCTAATTTGGTATTCACTGTTTCTCGGAAATAGCACCTCATCACATTTCCAATAAAAATTCTTAATTTTAACAGAATAAAAGTTAATGCACATTCCAACATTTGTTCTGCAACACAAGTTAATGATTTGAAGCAATTTCATGTTAAATTTCCTAAGTACTGACCGACCACATAACTGATAGGGCAAACCTGTCGGGGGCTGGTGGCAAGATTTCCTGTTACATTCAATCACCTGCAGCCACAAAGCAAACTGTGGCCTTGATTATCACTGAGTTAAAGCCACTTTTCTGTTTTAGAGAAACAGCCCTAAAATGTGAAAAGATTAATTGACATAAATTAAACAACCAATCAAGAAATAGATCCTTTTGGAAAAATACATGTTTAACACAGAAAAAAGTAACTTGCTATAGTGTAACAGTGTTTCACTAAATGAGAGATAATGGCTGAATCTGAAAGTGTTTCAACACAGATGAGTTTGGAGAGCTCTATGGGCATTTATTGGGAACATATGATCCATTGCTTCAAACAAGTAGTAAACGACAAAGTCTTTGAGTCCAATGTCTTTGTCAAAGTAGAGTTCTAGCGAATTGTCTTGACTGGGCTCTTGAAACTTGATGCAGCCTGAAGTTGAAGTTGATAAGCCATTGGATGAATCTTGAAACCATATAGCCTATAAAAAAAACAAAAACAAAAAAAACGATCACCTCCTGGACACACAGAAATTTCTTTTTAATCCTCTGAGGTTAGAGACTGGGTAGTGACTGAAATTCTTTTATACTAATACCAAAACAATAACCTGAGTTTCAGCACTGATACCAAAAAAAAAAAGTCTAAAATTAGCAAAATTTTGATTCAAATGAGTAAATATCTGATTCAAGAGAGTAAAAAATAAATCTGACCAGGGGTCAAATGCCACCTTTTCTGTACTTGGCAGTTTTCAATACTTTGTGGTAGAGGACAAACAAATTTGGCTTGATTTGATACCCAGTCTTACTGAGGTCAGAGGCATTTCTGCGTTTTGGTCCCCTATCACTGCTTTAAACTAATGAAAACACTTTAATACAAGTATATAATGTGGCAAAATGTTTTAGTTAATGTTAGTTAACATTAATGCTAATGATAAACGACAGAGTGTCAAGTCAAACAAACCTTGGCACAAACTGGTTGGCTGGTCGCTTTGGACGATACTCTGGGTGCACCATGAACAGCATGTGAGGGAATCCTGTTCCAAAATAGGCTCCATCTGTGTGGTGGTGTCTGGAGGATTTAGGGGTGTACACGTCCATGCACTTTGGGCAATAAAGCTTCACCATTGCTTCTCCTGGGATGTCTGACAAACCTACAGCAGACAGGAGACAAATGATGGAAGAGTTTGTCTGCATAGCTACTAACAGTCACCGGTGCGGCATGATTCTTCTGTAAGGGAGAATTTGTTCAATGTGAAGGTTACAAAAAGTCTGACTTACCAATAGGAAGCATTGGCTGATTCTCACAATAGACTCTGGGGCAGTAGCCAAAATCCCCTTGTTGATACTTTTCCAGCTACGGAGAATAACAATTTAAAAAAATTACTGCTGATTCTTGTCATGGAGCATGTAAGAGTTTGAAGTTATTCAGAAGCAGCCTACCATCTGTGCGATTCCTCTATTTGTGAGGATGTAACGTGCATGTATAAGCCCATAGAGCATCTCTGCTGCCTGCTCTATCAAGTCGCTCTGGTTCGGGTTATCTTCAAGTTCCTCATCTGTCAATGAAAAGCAAATGAGGCAGCTAAATCATTGTCCCTGCTTTATCTGATTTCACATGGCTACTTCCTTTATAGTCTCACCTGGCTCCAGGTCAAGAATCATGTCCAGAGCCTGGCGATAGTGAGGCACCTGCTCATTTAAGCCTGTCAGGTTAAATTTGTCCTGTATGTAGTCTTCATCAACCTGTAACACAACAGGAGAAGACAATGAACGCCACATAATTGCATAATTTACTGTTGCAACCCCACATTAACACAGCACACTGATATGGAAGCATTACGAAAGAGCTTAATAGGATTACTTAGATGCTGCGGATGAAGAAAGGAAAGAGTTACAATTAGAGCTGGATTGTGGTACACAATGATGCCAACATTTACCACACTATCCTTAGTATTTTTTTTTAAAGTGTTTTTCCTTCCACATGTCTCCCAAAGGTGCTATTTTGAGAGAGAAGGCTCCATGTGCTTCAGTGAAACACAGCAGAGGGAAGTGGCTGTAACAGGCAACTCTAAACTATAAGTCTCAATGTAAGACCACTACATGGCACACCTTACTAAATAGGGAAAACATTACTTACACTACATTACTAGGCAATAAAAATATGAGATGTACTGTTAAACAGGAAGTGCAAGCCCAAGAATATTTATTTGTTATTTCAACCATAGAGATAGAGCTGAGATGAAACGTTGTTACCTCTGAATTAAGCCAATAAAATAAAATAAAACAAAAACAAAAACGCATGAAAAGCGACTAATCGTGGTAGCCCTATACATCCATATACAAGCAATAAATGTAATGTTTAAATCTGTAATTAGTTTTGTGTTGACTGAAGTGGCTGCAAGGTGTTCAGCAGTCTGTCAGCCCTGGGAACATGCGGTTGCAAGCTCCAGTCTTATAGCCCAGTATTAGACTGAAAATCATCCAGGAGACTAACCTCACAGAAGAACTCATTCCCCCTCAGTCCACAGAACCAGGATATCCAGGACACCTCCTCTGAGCTGCTCATCCTCCTGGCAAACCAAAACAGAGTTGCGGTGGAGCAGGATTCACTTAACACCCTCACTGGTTGGCTAACAGATAAAAACCGGCTGTTCAAATTCTCGCGATGTAAACTTTGCAAACACTGAATTAGCCTTTTATTACACCATAGGTGAAAAATGCTAAAGCTGTTATTTTTCTGGGACATTTAACAAAAATGTGAGTTATATTTTATATAATCTTCAATTTTCCTTCTGAGTTTGCATCTCTAACCTGCTACGTTAGCTCTTGATTTACACGCTAGCTTGCCTGCTAGCATTGGTTGGCGTTAACACGTCTAACAGATAGTAAGGCAGTGAATTATTGTAAATGCAACATGTAGTTAGAAATACTTTCCCTTGCATGTATATAACTGTTTACAGAAATTCACTTTTACTCACCCTCCTCTATATTAGTTAACGCATTAACTTGCGGGCTTGGTGACTTTTTCCTCCCTCCCTCGATGACAAATACGTCTTCCGGTTTTCCAGATTTTTCAAAATTAAGCTCCTCATGACCGTAGTGAAAGGACGTCTATCAATATCGATTTATATATACTCGTTTTAGTAAGAACAGGGACAAAATACAATTTTCATTCTATTTAATTTTTTTAACGGATTTCCAACAAAACTATATTTTATATAGAATTTGTGATTTGATTATTTTTAAATAGGTTCAAATGTTAGCCTGTAAAATGTTGGCCTTTACCCATAAATAAGATATAAAGATATTCCTATATTTAATACACACGAGACAGAATGCCCAAACATTTTATGTAGTTTCCATTATTTAATAAAAATGACACTTTTTACAATATGTTTGATTTTTTTTCCTATTGACATGAGTTTTAAAGTTTTAAATCTGAAAATTAGTCATAATGACATCCATTCCCATTTAGAATGGAGAACTCTTTCAGGGCAGGTCTGACAAGGTTTTACGATGAGATGGACCAGCATCTTTTCGCTCCTGTTCCTTCCCCATGCCTTCAAACATCAGGATCCTTAAATGAAGGAAATTACATGTCAGCTGCTATACAAGACATTTTTGTAAACTTTAAGCAGATTAATACAGTAGAAATTCAGTGCAGTCTTCAGACATTTTGGTACTTCTGTCAGGTAGGTTTTTGTTTCTCGGGTTTTAAGACTGAAACACAAGTTGATTTTGATAACAAACTTGTGATTTGATCAGCTAGATTTAGGCTTAAGGCCATCACCAGAACCAGTCATACCGTCATACAAATTTATTTGCTTATCATTGAACAATTTGGGGACTTAATCTCCCGTTAACCCTAATCCTCCCATGAACCAATTTTGAGTCTCCACCCACCCTCTGAATTACCCAGTATTTCATACTCACAGTTTTAAAATTGCATTTCTTTTTCCCAGCATCATTTTCAGGAAGTCATTGTAGCCGATAGTGTCCTTCGATGTCCCTCCAGTCACCTCTGACATCATCTTTTTCAGCTCTAAGTGAGTTTTTGCTAGTCCGAGTTTTTCCAGCATTCGTTTTAACCCCATTATATCTATAAAATTGATAAAACAAACAAAGCAATTAAATGACGCTCATATCAATAATTTGTGATGACATTTTGTTGTGAGTCACTACTGAAAGCAACAGTTGCTCACTGTAGCTTGAAATACTTTAGGGCTGTAAGAGGGGCAGAGTTTTACCTATTTCTCCTTTGTCATTAAGATCAAACTCCATGTATTTTTCTGCAATACAAACAAATACAATCTCATTTCAAAGTTTATGACAATGCACTCAATTCACTGAGGAGGGACTGGTAGCCCGTGAAAACTCACTTTTAAACAGTTCAAGCTTTGACGCAAGGTCTTCCTCTTCTGCATATTGGGGATCTGAGACAAAAGCCTAGAAGAGTGATGAATAAATGATAAAAAATGAATCGGGCATATAATTATTAGTATCACACTGGTGTCGTGTAATTGTGTCCATCCTCTGTCTGTAGAAAACACTTTGGCTATTGTAACCTGATGACTTTGCCTAAAGATATCAATTATGAGTTCAACACACCTCATTGATGGAGTTCAGTTTTTCTTCCTGATGAGCCTTGAGAAGACCATATGCTTTACCGCCTGTGGGAAAACAACAACCAATTCACAGAAGTCTGACAAATTATCCATTAAAAATATAGAATATACTGTTGTGTTAACTACACTGATTAAATTGGCTGTAAGACAATATAAAGATAGTAAAAGGACAAGCAGACATAGCGGAAAAAAGGCAAACTAACCTTGAGCACGGTTATCCATTTCTGCGCAGAGAGACTGTGAAAACTAAAGTGAGAGTGCAAAAAGTTATGATGGTGTTTCTATAAATTGAGCCAGAAGAGGAAGTGGGGTGACAAAGTTTCAGTTTGCGTTAGTCAGGTTCCTACGTTGTTTTTAAAGTTGCAGCTAATAAAGGTCAAGTGAAGGATGCAAACCACAACATTCACAGTTAATCTGAATTTCGCCAGACAAGGTAGGAAATAGCACCGTCGTGTTGATCAGTAAGAGACGTTTGCATACAGGATACCTACTTTGTAATGGTCAGGATGGGCTCATTCAAATTTATAAGCTCTCATACAGTCTATGTGAAAAAAGTGATGTATTTTTACCAGCTCAACAATATGTTAACATTTTGATTAAGGAAGGAAGAATGATGCAGCAAGGAGAGATGTTTTTGTAAACAGAGAGAAATATACAGTACTCTGCAGAAATAATTGGCTTATGAGACAGATTTCGAAAAAAAAATGTTGTAAACTTTTTATTAGTCGGGAAAGTTTCACTAAGAGTGAGGCTCTCTTTTTCAGGAACACCCCGTCCATTCTCACGAATTTACACACATTCATACTTGGAAGCAGCTCAGTACAAACAGTCAGATCTGCTGACCATTGAGCAGCACCACTGGAGCAGCTGGGAGCTAATTGCATGGCTCAAGTGTACCTCAGTGGTGGTAATAAAGGGAGAAGTAGCGCTACTCTATCAATTTCCCTGCTCACAGTTAAACGTGAACCTGTGCTGTAACATGTAACATGTGCTGTTATGGCCAGTGCTCACACTGACATAATGTTTTGTTCTTGCTACATGGTGGCATTCTCAGCCGCATAAATGAACAAACAGAAAGACAAAATAATGTTAGACAGTGCAGGTAGTTTCCAGATGAGACCTCTGTGTAACTCAACGACCTGAAAACAGGTGGAGACAAAAAAAAAACAAAAGCACAGAAGATAATAGCCTTTTGTCTGTCTTCTCGCTTCACTACACAGAAAATGGCACATTTTTACACCATGACTATTAGGAGAACTCTACCTGTTATTAGTTATATCAGAATGCAGAGGTGAGAAGGTCACGGGATAATTTCTTAGTCAGATTAAGTCAGTGAATATCATAAATGTATCTTACATATTCAGTTTTCTTTTTTATAGTCAGTAAACAAAAGGAGTATTCGGTGTATACCAACTGTGACTGTGATTGAATTTATGCACAAATTACCAATGTAATAACTGATGCCAAACAGATTTATATACGGTATTTATTGTGCAATCTTGAATGATCTGCCTTACAGTTCTGACACTGAAAGCTGATAATTCACATGTAATTTTTTGTGTCATTTTTTCAAACATTGACTGTGTCAGCTTTTCAAGAAGCAGACATAATGTAGTTCTGCCTTGTTTTCATTTCAGTGTGACGGATCTAGAGAGCTGCTACGGAGTCAAATGGATGAAGTATGTCACAGGTGCAGATCAGATGAAAGTTATCCTTGCTTGGCCTAAAAAAAAAATCTTGTAAAACTTGGAGCCGATGGGGGAAGGACAGATGATTCTTACAAAACTTCTGACGAGGGACTCTACAGCTGTGTAATCTGTCAAGGCTGGAACTCTCTTCCTCAGCACTGACAAAAAGTTATACTGTATTGGCAAACAGGAAGGAAGAGAACAGTCGTACATTTATTGCAGTGGTGGCCTTTGTCATTATTGGGATTGTCGTGATTGCTGCACTGACAAGAGTTTTCGTTTACCACATACTCAGTGACCCAGACGGTCACACAGCAAACCCACAGGCAACCAGCAGGTCTGATGTGTGTAAGCGCTCTTTCAACTCTGACATCAGTGCAGCGTAGTGTTATTATGGCTGCTTGTTCTCTTGTTGTTAATCAGGTGCACTTATGCAGTCGGTTGATGGTTATGAGAATGTGACTCTTACACCTTCAGATGGGGAGCACCTTGTTTACTTTATCTCACAGATCCTATCTTTAACTTTATCTCACAGATCCTTCAAACCAACAAGTCCTCAGTCCATACCAGAAATTTGAGGATGAAAGCGTGTGTATTTGTAAGTAATACAACGATTAAGAAGTCACAACTACTTTTATAAGATCGTACTTTACTTCTCATCATATTAAAACAGCCAAATAACAATTTCCTTCCCTTAGTAAAGTCCAGTATTACCAATTTTCAGTCTGCTCAAGAAAAAGAGGAAGACTTTCTATTAAACTGTAACCTGTTTGAGTTTGTCTTGAAAAGAAGAGAAACTGTTTCCTTGTTATCCAGTTTGTATTAATAGAGCTAATCATATGTATCATTTTAAATGAAATGGAGACATGTTTACAATGCAATCTTTCGATAAAATCTTTCATCCAATTAGAATACATATGTGTAGGATGATGAATGATCATAGACGCTGAACACAGGTTTTGGAAAACGTACTTTAAGTTTACTGATGGCGGTGAAATTACTTAATCAAGGTGACAAATGGAGACGAAAGTACACACTTTTATTTAGCTCTAGTTAACAGCTTGTAATAAGTCATAGAAGCTGACGGTGGTGGTGGCTGATTCTCTGTCAGATTCTCTTTGCTGTTGTAGTTCCTCATTATTTACATCCTGAATGACCTCATAAACATGAGTCTGTGAAGAAGAAATGGAGAGGAATACAAGAGTTATTGCATTCGGATATATCACCTTGACCGAAAAAAAGCTTTTAACTATTGTTTTTTAGCACATTGTCTTTTTGTTTCTTAAGTGTTTCCTCTTACCATTCCAATACTTGACTGTTCATTTGCTACAAACAGGGATGCAGGAAAACACCAGTCATTCAGGTAACATTTTATTTTCATCAAGGCTCTCAAAACATCATTACAGAATAGCTGCAGTTTGGATGTGAGGTTCCTTAAAGAGAATCAGTACCTGCAGCCTTTTTGCTTTTCCTCTTCATGTACACGTAGAGTCCTCCAGCAGCTACGCATATCAGGAGGCCTAGAGGAAGTGCTAGCCATGCAGGTGTTTGCAAAGCTGGGAAGACTACATTTTTATAATCTTCCCTAAGTTTCAGGAACAAGGGTGCATTTTGTCTTATGTGTGGGTTTTATTCATGAGAAAAAGGCAACAATAGCAATAGTGCAATGCATACTTACAGTTAACAGAGCGCCACGTCTTCGATGCCATCACAGCACCCTCTCTTTGCACAGAGCAGGTTATATCCTCCGATCTCATTGAACAAACTGGGAGAAAAAGCTTGTTTGTAAGAGTGTTACTATCATTCATTAAACCGCTCTGCCAGCTATTTTGGTTACTTCCAGACCAAGTTAAAGTGAAGTCTTTTTCACATTGTTTAGTGCAGGCAAGCACACAAGTCAAGGTGAGATTCACTCCTCCTGGCCCACACTGTGAAGTAACTTAAAGACAAACATGAGAGAGGAAATGTTTTACTAGCAGTGACAGACAGTTTTTGTGGCATAGTTTATGTTCTGTTTTGGCACATACAGAGTTTTGACACTCACCGTCGAGGGTGTGCAGTCTGATTTTGTTCAACGCTTTTTTCTGATCAGTGGACTCTGAACACCGGTATTCTCCAGCATTCAGAGCCCTCACTTTACTAATGAACAGTGATGAGTCTTCAGTAACATGAAAGGCCTCTGACTGGCCATTTTTTGGTGAGGTATCATCTGTTAGTGTTCTTCCACCCACAGTCCACTTTATGCCGCCGCTGACACCACGAGAGGCATTGTTGCCACAAGAGAGTGACACTGACTCACCCGCTGAAGCAAACACTTCCTCTACGCCATCTGGGGCAAAGGGAGCACTAGTTACACTTTGTACATATTAAACCACATCTTTCATTTGCAATGAGTACATTTTAGTACCTGTTACTATTGTTGTATAACTGACGGTGGCTTTAATCACATTATTCTGAGTGAGTTGGCATTTCCATTTTCTGCGATGGTCAGTCGGTTTTTTATTGATGATCAGTTTAGAGAAGCATTCAGAGGGGTTTTCAAAGCGAAATCTATTTCCGTTTATTGGTGTATTATCCTCTGTACTCCACTTGATATGTATCTGTGTGTTGTTACAGCCAACGTGTCCTTTATATCTATTGAGGAAACAATGAAGCTCTATTGTGCCCTCCACAGGAGTTGAGCTCTCAGTAACTGTTGAATGAATAAAAAAAGAAAATGTGAATACTGTGATACTACTATTAACTTATTCAAGAATTGTTTGAGGTACCAGGACAACTCACTTACGTTCAAGACTCTGGAGGGAAACACCCGAACTGAGTGCTCCACTGTAACAAGAGTAAAATCGTGCATCATTGAGTACAGGGCGATGAATCTCCAGAGAGCAGTCCTTTAGCAGGCCGAGCCTGTGAAGGTTTGGAGCTGTCACTCTTCCAGCCTTCACCACCTCAGTAACTGAACCAAACTCTCCAGTCATGTTCCAGCTAATAGAGGAGCAGGATCTAACAGGGGGAATGCCACATGGCAAAGTAACACTGTCTCTAGGTAAGGCAAAGAGCACCAAATGATCTGTTGGAGGAGATGATAAAGAAGAATGTAATTTTCCAAGTCATCAGGTTGTTCTGTAGAAAATCTAATTTACATTTGCCAGAGCAATATTCAATATCAGAACTGAAAAATAAAGGTATGAGATAACAGTGACCTTTAGCATACTTACAAACACAGCTGATATTGATGCATTATTTTCACATTTTTGTTCTAGTTTATCTGGAAAACCACTATTTGTACAGTAATGATTCAGTTAAATTCATTTTAACGGTGAATCTTTTACAATACTTCATGCAGTGCCTGAAGATTTTGTAAATTAGGTCATTGAGCAAGGATTTATCAAGTCATATCCCAAAATAAATATACAACAGTAACAACTAACAAGAGAACATTTTCTGTTTTTTGTTTTCATAATTACCAGATGACTGAACTCCAGCTGTTGCCCATATAAGAGACAGGAGACAGAGTCCCAGCAGTGAGGAAGACATCATCTTTCTCTCAGAGGATCTCTCTTTGCAAATTTTCTTGCTTATTGCAAAACCTTCTGATCGCAAAAGTTGTCAAAAACACATTTTCAGGAAATGACATTTAAGTTAAGACCAGCCCCTGAGAGGAACCCATGTTCATTTGTTTCTCAAATTAACCCAGCAATTCAATACTAAACTGTGGCCGCTATACAAATTAATGCTTCATGTGTTCTGTCTATTTTTGTGGGTTTTTAAAAATATTTTTCCTGTTTGTGACATGTTCAAGCACACATAACTTTGTAGTAACCCCCGCTATCACTGTTATCTCTCATCAGATGGCTATTAAATGTGAATTTGCAAACACTTTTACAGGACATGCCTCCAAGTCAGTGATGAAGAGCAATGACATGAGAGAGAGCGAGCTACTGAACGTTTTTTCCACTGAATGGAGGTAGTAGGTTCAGTGTTTGTCCACTGGGTGATGCTGTCAGACTCTATGACAGATATTCTCCTTGTTGCAGCATTACCGGTCACAGGTCACAGGTATTTGTCCAGTTTACAGTAAACTGGACAACCCCCTAGATCTGGATTCACATGCAGCTCCACGTAAACCGTGTTGATTGGTTTAAGGTTTCCCTCTGTCAGCTCCTCAGTTTCAGTTTCCTTTCTGGAAAAATCTGACCAACTGCTTCCCCATTCTCGTAATTTCCCTTCTCCACCATTATTTACATGTATATCACTTTATTATTAACACAGGTGCTAACAATGCAGCTTGCTTTGCCTAACCACAGATGAAATAAATTCCTGGATTTATATATGATGTTTAGCAATGATCAAATAAATAACTGAAATAATTTCAGTGTTCTGAGCCCATTAACAGGCTATTTTAATCAGGATTTCAGACACTGCAGACAAACAGAGGAAGGACTGATGATAAACATACATGTGAAGGTTCTGTAATTATATTTAGATTTTAAAATATCATTCATCTGCACACAATCAAACTAATGTTTAAGAACAAGTCAGCCGTACACCCTCTGCAGTTCAGGGATTAGTCACAGGTCTTGGACGTACTATAACTGTGTAGGATTTGACCTTGAGAACAACACTAGCAACTCCTCTCAGGTCGGGCAGAGAGGCCTCGCTCTCAGGAAGGATGAACTGGAAATCTCGCAGCAAATAGGCAGTGAACAGGAAGAGCTCCATTTTGGCAACAGACTCCCCCAGGCAGAGCCGAGCACCCCCTCCGAAAGGGATCAGCGCACGGGTGGAGCCTCCTCCTCCTTCCAGGAAGCGCTCTGAAGGAGAGAGTGAGAGAGAGAAAGAGAAGGAGTAGCTACTAGGTCTGCAGAGCAGAGTGAAAGGAATGCACTTCGCCCATTACTTAGAGCAGTACCTGGTTTGAAGCTGTATGGGTCAGTCCAAACTGCAGGATCATGGTGAGCCCCAAAAAGATTAGGAATGATGACTGTGTTCTTAGGGATGAAGTAACCTGCAATACTAAATATATGTGGGGACTATTCAGTTGCCATAATGCAAAGTGAAAAGCAGGTGAAATACTGTGAAAAATGTCCAAAGCAGAGCAAAAAGAAAATCTGTGCCAGATTTGTAAACTAGTCTGTAGTGTATCAACCTGTACCGGTGCCTAAGAAAAGTCTGGGCCCTCATCAATAAAAGGCTCCAACTAAAAGATAAAGGATCTCAGTCACTCTTTTTGTGTGTCGTTTCATTTTCCCTTTTTTCTTGTGGCTCATCTGACCTGCTGTCTCTGATGGCTCTGTGTGGCACGGCTAACGGGGCAACTGGCCTGAGTCTGAGCACCTCGTTGATCAAAGAGCACAGGACAGGAAGCCTGTGTCTGTCACTGTACTTGGGGTATCGTCCCTCTAGTACTGTACACAACTCCTCGTGCACCCTGGTCTGAACCTGAAGATTAAAATAAGCCAAGACAGTTATACTTAGATGAACTTCAGGGTGTGTTGATGGTTTGTTTTTTGTTTTTTGTTTTGTTTTGTGCCCTACCTCTGGTCTGTGCAAAAGGAAGGCCACAGTCCAGTTCAGCCAGGCTGCCGTGGTCTCCGTTCCCCCAATGAGAAGATCCACAATTACCATGTGAATGTGAGTATCTGTAAGGAGCTGGAGACAAGAGGGGGATAATATACAAACACCTCCAAATCCACTTCATACTCTGCTCCCAGAACATTTCATATTGATCTCCCCTGGTATTCACTGTTCAGTGTACTTACCTCTCCATGTTCTGTGTTGTGATATTTGTCAAGGCCCTGGAGGAGGGATCCTGTGATGGTACCCTCATCTTTTTGGTCTTGTGACTGCACAGACAACAAAGTAACAGCTGCTTAAAATGAACATAGCAGAGCTGGGATTCACCAACTATACATATCCAACTTGGATTTGAATTGTGTCTATGATTTGAATTTATTTGAGATTAGTTCTCATACTTGCTCTCTCTCTTTGGCTCTATAATAATGTGTTCAAGCAGGCCAAAAAAAACCTACTTTATATTAGGCTTTAGAGGATAATGTGTCTCATTTCATGATTGTGACTGCTTGATTTGGTTTAAGGGATTTTGACATTTGGGCATTTTGTTTTGACAGAATTTTATTGCACAAGTGTTTTCTAATCACTAAGCCACACCAAACATTGTTTGTTTTTTTTGAGCCTATGAGCTGAGCAATTCAGCATAATTAGACCTCTCCATTGTATTTTTTTCCAACTAACACATTTTCAACCTTTATTCTCTGGCATTTGTTTTTACCAACCTTGTAATTGTTGATGTGTTGTTTTATAATTTCATCTCTCCTGGCCACCTCTTTCAGGAGACGGGAAAACACAGGATTTGGTAATTTCTTTGAGAGAAGAGATGTCACAGTGTGTGAAATACCATTCTAAAGATAACTCTTAGTCTTTCCTGTGATCTACAGTCAGGTCGGTTGATATTTACTGACCCTGAGCAGTGGGAAGGAGTCCAGAGCAGAAATCCAAAAGGAGCCCCACAGAGCAACAATCTCATTCAAACAGCAGTGCAGCTGCTGCAGCTCTGGAGAACTTTTGTCATACTAGGAAGAGAGAGTTATGTTTTAATACATCCTGCCAATGAAATGCAGTGTCCACTAACCGAATAGCACATTATGAATGCACTAAGTAATGGAAGCTGCTAAAAAGGGCAACAGAAACAGTGGAATTCCCCAGTCCCCTGCATAAAAAGGCAACCAAGCACTGCTCTGCCACAACCACAACTGTTATAAAAGGCAAAAATCTCTCTTTAATTCACCCAGAGGTACAAACTGAGCTGCGAGAGGAAAGATACTCACTTCTTTTCCAAAAGCCAAAGTGGTGATGACATTACTGGCTGACACTGTAAAATCCTCGGAGAGATCTACAGCACTGCTTTGATAGTCCATCAAAACCTAAACAGTGAACAGCCAACGAGGTATCTTTTGAAATACATTCATACATTCATACAACATTCGATTTGCTGTCTGGATCTCTGCTATCTCATTACAGGCTATTATGGTTTTGAGATAAGGCACCATATTGTCTGCTGATGTACAATCTGTTCCTCCCGTCATCTGTACCTTTCGCAGATGCAGTGCCTGTCTCTCAATCACGTCATGCAAAGATTGCTGGCAGCACCGCTGCAAAGCACTGTGGACGAGACGACGCTGTGCCCTCCACTCCTCATTATAGTCCCCCAGCGAGATGGAGCACCCTCCCCCAGACACTGTATCACCTGATACAAGTCAGTAGAGGTTATTAGGACATACGATAACACATTTATTATGCATACTATTATGGAAAAAGAAGTTTGAGTTTTCTTACCTGTGTATGAAATTGGTCTCCCAGCAAAGTCAGACCATTTCTTCACGAGTGCTTCTCTTATAACTTCACTACTACTAAGTACCACGATGGCTGGAAAAAAACACAACAGGGTTTTGGTGTGGTGGTCATCTGAACTTCACTGTCCACAATAACATTTTCCTTTGTGTTGATTTGCTTGTTTTTTATATATATATACATATTTTTATGTGAGCATGTGATATAATAATATTGAGTAAAAAAAAATCTGAAAGGGGATGATTACTCATGTTTCCACATTTCAGCCGGTAAATGTGTCCATAGCGTTGTGCCAAATTGGTCAAGTGAATTGGCAGATGATCGTGTGCCAGCTCCATCATATTGCCAATGATGAAAAGGCTAGGAGGACCTGGCAGGGAGGGAGATGAGGAGTCGGGAAAATACTGGTAGAGATGGTGCAGAAGTCCAGACTGAGCACCTGGCTCGAGTTAGAAAAGACAAAGGTAAGATAGGGAGCGCTTGATTACAACTTATATAAATCCATTCAACCAATAATCAACTTCTGTGTTCTAGTTATCTAGGTATGGAATAAATGTCCCTTTCATTAATCAATATATTTTCATGAAAGTGAAATACAACCAGCATGGTCAAATATAGGTATAAAGGCAAAAAAAAAAACATTTACCTGTAGACTTACTTCCCTTGTAATCTCCCTGTACAGATGTATCTCTCCGAACAGAAATGCAACTTAGTACCTTCAGCAGCAGTACAACTAGGAATACAACTCCCAAACTGATCACTGATATTTCTATTGCCATTTTGTGGCTCCTTGCTGGTGTCCCACTTCAGAATGCTGGTCATCGCACTTCTTATCCTTTTTATAGTCATCTCAACAGTCTGTCAGCATGTCAGTTTGTTGTTTTTTTGTTTTGTTTTTTTACCAAAATCAAGGACGTATAAATATTTTTTAGGTCATGGTATCTGATTATGAGATGAATGCAACAAGTGTAACAAGAGATAGCCTGATGAACATGGTTTGCTCTTGCTGAAGGGCAAGACAACACATCACAGTTGACATGGGTAGTCAGCAATGCTGGCGTTTGTTTATCTTGTAGAAAAAGACTGCAGGGAAAATAAAAAAATGACACAATGACACTTGAGACCCACATTAGCCACATTTATTCCTGCGAGTGAGACAGTGCATTTTTAATTACAGTAGTAGTGGGGTGGCATACCATAGTATGACGGTGCACAAGAAGGCATTAGAGTCAAAACAAAACTGTGTTGAAATGGACAGTTCGGGCAGAAAAGTAGAACAGCATACAAAAAGTTGCAACTAAAAACCTTTCTCTGCTCTTTTGGTATACTTCTTCAAAAAACAGCTCAGAAAAAAATCTTACACATTGAATCAAATATACTGATAGCTGTTATTATGGCTATCAAAACCACTGCACATGCAATTTCAGTTGGAAAGTGACATGCAGTGACTGTGAGATCCCCCCTCCTCTGGATTTCTGGAGCTCTAACTCTGTGTCACATATAAGATATTCTGGTCACAGAGCCCGTGAAGACTGGTGTATCCTTAGCCATGAGTTGCAGGGGAGAACCTGGATGGTCTGAACTTCATCTCAGTGAGGGGAATGGAGGAGTCTTTACCTTTCCAGTCTATCCAGACGATTCCCTGTTTCAGAACAGAAAAAGAAAAGTGATGGTGTTTGGTCAGTTTGCTGTATCACAAAAGATAAAACAGTTTAAAATTCATTGGACACAAATCATACCTGATTATTACTGTTGATGCCATAAAGACCATTGAGGTTGGTCTTGTAGCAGTTCTTGTACCACCAGCCTCCCATGTAGGCCTTGGAACAGTGGATCCCCAGAGGATCAGGGTCCTTGTCCCGGGTTGAGAACGGACGCCCATTATGGTACCTCATAGAGTCACCTGACAGAGAAATAGTGACATTGCAGTATGGATTTTCAGGCATTTACTGTATAATATAGTTTATACTGCATATGTTCATTTTAATACAGTTTTCACCTGCAGTTCCTGTGTAGCCGGACACTGTAAGAGTATAGTGCCTCTCCTCTGAATTGATGGAGAAATTGGCATAGTGAGCGTAAGCTGTATCATTTCCAGATTGCATATCCACTCTCAGACTCACAGGGCCGACACTGGTCAGGTTGTGAAGAACTTCATTTCCTGATGTACATAGGGTGAAAGATTACATAGGTTAGGCTGCTTTAATGAATAATATTTTGATACAGATGTGGTGGTAATAATCGTTATTTCCAACTGTACCGAGCCAGAACTCTTCGCTTAGGTTTCCAAAGCCAGCTCTGTATTCACTCCAGGTTCTGTAGAAATCTGTCTTTCCATTCATCCTCCTCTGGAACACCTGGGAACATGTACCAGATTGTTGTCTAATTTCTAAACCCATTCTACCATTTCTTAAATGCAAAGTTTCATTCAAGTAACAGCAATTTGTCTCACCGTCCAGCCACCTCCATCAGTCTCCATGTCACAGTAGACTCTGACCGCTTGTCCCTCTTTTCCTTGCGGGTAGATGTCCACCTCTCCTGACTGCAGGGCTCCATTCAGCAGCTCCTGAGAGCACTCAGTAGGGAAAGGGAAACGTAGATTACCTAAAGAATGGAAAAAGAAGCATTAGTTGGATAATAAACAAATGAGTATAAACAGAGCAAATAAACTGGCAGTGGTTGCAACACTTTACATTTATTACCTGTGATGAATTCTGTGGTGACAACGGATGTGTAGTGTCCATCTCTCTCGCCTTGTACCAGAACTGTATAGCGTGACATGGGTAGCAGCCCTGTCAGCTTATACTCTGTGATGGTTGGGTCCAGGATCACCTCCTGATGTATATGCAGAAAGACACGCAAAGTTAATCGCTTAGACAGTTCTGTAAATGATAAGGCTGTGTATGTATTGAATGTGCCTATGACGGAGGAAAGTTTTTCACCTTTGTCTCTTCTCCTGCCACCTGATATATCACTCTGTAGCTGTGATAAACAACAGTGGAAGTTTTCCACGTTATCACTGCAGAACGAGCACCCACCTCGCTGGCTTTAACCACTTAGGCACACAAAAAAGCATTTCGTTTACACACAAATTCTGTAGAACTTAGCAAATAAACAGCACTGATCTAACTTTATTTTTCCCCTCTTTACTCACCATTGGCAGTAGTAAATGTGGTTGTGATGGCCATACTCTGGAGACTGTCCTTCTGGCTCAGGACTTTGACCTTGTACAAGGTGCCTCTCTGAAGACCTCTCAGCTGGTGCTCCACTGAGTTTCCAGACAGCATCACTGTCACTGTCACATTAGGAGCTGTGGCAAGAAGGAGGATTAATAATACTTAGTGTAGTCATTAGCACTTTGTCATTAGTCATTAGGCTAATGTTGCCATGCTCACTCTTGGAGGACTCATAGCTGATGATGAAGCGGTCTACTTTCCCCAGACTGGGTGTCCATTGCAGCACAGCTCTGGTATCTGACACACTGACAACTTGAAGATGTGTTGGAGGAGCAGGCACTGCAGTCAAGAGACATTCCATAGTGTGTTTGTTGGTGTTTTCAATTATCAAGGCAACCAAAAAGTACATGTACAAAACATTGAGCTTATCTAACTGTGTACCTGTGGTGATAATGGACACAAGGGCATCACTCTGGGCTCTGCCTTGTGTAGTAGTTACGGAGATAATGTAGGAGGATCCAGCAGACAACTCGGAAAGAACCATGTAAGACTGCTGAGGGTCCACAACCACAAAGCGGCTCTCCCCTAGCAGGATACATCATAAATATCACACCAAAACACTAAACACTCTCAATAAATATCCACACTGGCTGACATTAAACACAAGAATTATGACCTGCAGTTTATAGAACTGCATTTGACAGACCTGTGACAATGTTGGTATATGTGACCCTGAAGCCTGTGAATGTGGTCTTTGGTTTGGACCAGGACACACTTAGAGAAGACTCTGTTACATTGCTGAAAACCATCTCTGTGGATGGCTCAGGACCTAGCAAAAACAAAATAAGGGGATTTTATTCACATTTTTGTTCAGACATTCTTGAATATATACTGTATTCATTTCTTCCAGTACTGATTGTGTTCCTGGTAGTAGTGGAGGAATTATGAAGAATTGAAGAATGTGGTACAACTATAATCACCTGTAACTGCAGTTACTCTGTGAATCTTTGATCTTCTTTCAGCACCAGTACCATATATGTGCAGGACATAACGCGTGTTTGTCCGAAGGTTACTGAATTCCACAGAGCGTACATTGCCAGGGACCATCATGGAGATCCTCTTGGTTCCAGCTTTACCTACTGATCCAACAGTTTTACCAGATGAGACAGTTGTGTCGGTGCTCTCGGTCTGTACCTGGACCTCAGTTGGGTTCGTAGCCGTGGATGACTTGTCTCCTTCAAGAGCTTCCTCCTCAAACTCCTCATGGTCGTCTTCATCGCCCTCTGTCCGTGGTTCTCTTCTGATCACAGTGAAATTCTTGAACATCCCTTGTGGTGCTGACCACGTGACGGTGAAGCTGTAGGAGGAAATGTTCACAACCTTCACAGAACCTAATCCGGATCCACCCATCCCTTTATTCATCCTAGAGCCATGGATACTTGTTTTGTTCTGCAGAGCTTGAGCCTCATCTGATGTTGCCACAATAGATGCATTCACTACATACTGACTCTGCTGTGTAACTTTCCCTTTTCCAGGTTCAGTGTTTCTGTTGTCAACAGATTGTACATTTATAGTATTTACTTTGACTGTCTTAATGCGTTGATGTCCAGATGATTGAGTAACATTTTTCTCAGCCAGCGTGGATTGCTCCAGGATCTCCTTTCCTATTCTGGTTTTGTTTGTTCCCATGACCTGGGACAGAATGGTCACAATTTTAGCAGTGCCATTAGATTTCTTCACATTACCCTGGGTTACATTGGTATGAGGTTCATCTTTCAGATGGTCAGATTTAGGATATGTTTTACTGGCAGTTCCTTCCTTAACAAGCTTGAGGTCAGTTTTTTGGAGAACCTTTTTAGAGGCCAGGACTGTGGTTTTGCCTTTGCGGGCCTCTTCTGGCTTTCTTCCCTCATGTTTCAGGAGAACTTGACCAACAGTTGGGCGACTGGTCTTTGTGGAACTTGAGGAACCTTTTATAGTTATTTTATTAACAGAAACTTCTTGTTTTGCTTGTGTTTTAACAAGACCTGGATTAGCATTAGTGGCCACTCTGGGTCTGCTGTCATTCTCTTTGGTTTCAGTCTCCTTCCTCTGGTCCTTTTTCTGCAGGGTCACTATCTCCACTGTTTCCTTGGCTTTGCCTTTGCCAGCTTCTGAAATTTCAGGGTAGAGGTTGAGATAAAAGTATGAATGAAATATTAGTCAAACAGCAAATAAAAAAATATTTTCTCTCACTTAAAAATATGAATCTCTAATGCTGCCACATCCAAATAACAGTGCAGACTCTCACTTACTTTTATTACACTCAGTTCCTTGGGCACACTTACTACAGTCTGGACCCATGAATCCCTGATGGCAGACACATTTCCCATTCTCACATTCCCCATTGCCGCTACATTCATCTGGACAATTTGCAGAACATGGACCTGTGCAGCAACAAAAATAACATCAATTATTAAGTCCACATCTCTAGTGAGTTGTGTCAAAATAGTAATCTGGTGAATACAACTGAATCATACATTTCTCTTTTAGAAGGGACATCTCTCTTTCCAGTCGGGCCACTCGTCCTTTCAGTGCAGCCATCTCAGCCTCACATTCCCCGGCACAGCCACCGGGCAACAAGCTGATCTTATGCGTCATCACCAGAGGAGCACCAGGCTTTAACTTCAGCTCCTGCTCCCTGGCTTTGCTTGAGTCACAGCCATCACTGATCACCACCTTGATTGGTTGTGAAGAGGCAGGCTTGTCTTTGGTGGTGGTCGTAGTCTTGATTAGAGTGGTCTGATTAGCAGAGGCTGTGACTTTATCTTTGTCTGCTCTAGAACCACTACCTGTAGCGACCTTTGCTGGTTTAGACAGAGGAGTCTGAACTGCCTTAGGGGCAGACTTGTCTTCGGTGGTGGTGGGAGTCTTGATTACAGCGGTCCGATTGGCAGAGGCTGTGACCTTATCTTTGTCAGCTGCAGAACCACTACCTGTTGTGACCTTTGCTTCTGTTGAAAGAAGAGTTTGAACTCCATTGGGGGCAGGCTTGTCTTTGGTGGTGGTGGGAGTCTTGATTACAGCGGTCCGATTGGCAGATGCTGTGACCTTATCTTTGTCTGCTGCAGAACCACTACCTGTAGTGATCTTTGCTTCTGTTGATAGAAGAGTTTGAACTGCATTGGGGGCAGGCTTGTCTTTGGTGGTGGTGGGAGCCTTGATTACAGCAGTCCGATTGGCAGAGGCTGTAACCTTATGTTTGTCAGCTGCAGAACCACTACCTGTAGCGACCTTTGCTGGTGTTGATAGAGGAGTTTGAACTGCATTGGGGGTAGGCTTGTCTTTGGTGGTGGTGGGAGCCTTGATTACAGCAGTCCGATTAGCAGAGGCTCCTACCTTATCTTTGTCGGCTGCAGAACCACTACCTGTAGCGACCTTTGCTGGTGTTGACAGAAGAGTTTGAACTGCATTGAGGGCAGGCTTGTCTTTGGTGGTGGTGGGAGTCTTGAGTAAAGCGGTCCGACTGGCAGAGACTGTGACCTTATCTTTGTCTGCTGCAGAACCACTACCTGTAGTGATCTTTGCTTCTGTTGATAGAAGAGTTTGAACAGCATTGGGGGTAGGCTTGTCTTTGGTGGTGGTGGGAGCCTTGATTACAGCAGTCCGATTGGCAGAGGTTGTAACCTTATGTTTGTCGGCTGCAGAACCACTAGTTGTAGCAGGCTTTGCTGGTCTTGACAGAGTGGTCTGAACTGTATTGGGGGCAGGCTTGTCTTTGGAGTTTTTCACATCACTGGTGGAGGGAGATTTAGCCACAACAGTCTGATTAACGGAGGCTGTGGGCTTGTTTTTGGTGGTTTTAGCACCACTGGCAGGAGCAGACTTTGTGGATGTGGACTGAACATTTTGAACTACATTGGAGGCAGGCTTGTCTTTGGCAATCTTCCCATCACTGGTTGAAGGAGATTTCATTGAAACAGTCTGATTGACTGAAGGTTGGAGTTTGTCTTTGGTTGTTTTAGTACCACTGGCTGAGGCAGATTTTATTGATGTTGACTGAAAATTTGGAGTTCCAGGGGGGGCAGGCTTGTCTTTACTAGCCCTCACTTCACTGGCTGAAGGAGATTTAGCTAAAACTGTCTGATTGACTGAGAATGTGTGCTTGTCTTTGTTGGGGATCGTGCCACTGGCTGCAGCAGTCTTTACTGCTGTTGACGGGGTGGTTTGAATTACTGCAGGGCTGGCCTTGCTTTTGGTGGTTACTGTAGCATTGAATGTTGGAGGTTTTTGGTTGGTGGCTGGAGCGGCCAAAATTGTCTGATTGACTGTGTTTGGCTTTAGGGCAGAGCGAACGGTCTGTTTGGTGAGAGTAGAAGTGGTTTTTGGTTTTGAAAGAGTGAAAACAGCACTGGGTTTGGTCACATTGCCTCCTGTGAAGTCTTTTTTCTCATTGGTCGTAGTTTGAAAGGAGGGAAATGGGTTGAGAAGGAGGAGAAGTCCTAGAGTAAACAGCATTTTGAGCCAGCAGCAGTAGCCAGTGATGGTATTGCCTTTGAAGGATCTGTATGTTTGTTATATAAAATTATGAACTTCTTCCTCTGTATTTCTGTGACCAGTTGTAAAGGGGAATTTGCCAGGTCTCTCCTAGAAATGAAAAAACAATAGAGCTGAATTATTACTTAGTTCAATGCAGGAAGGTTTATGCCTAATAATTTTAGACCATTTTATCTTCCAAAAAGGGCTTTGGTGAGTATACATGCTCTTTTTTCATCATTGGCTAGTTTAACATTCACAGAGTTCCCATTCACACTTTCATGCTCCCTTACTCCCACTTTAACTGGCCACTAGAAAGCTACACAATCTCAGGTTTTGTGCCTTGCTTGAAAGTGACCCAAAAAGAAACAGCCTTGCATTAGTCATATACCTATACATGTTTCTTGTATATGTCACTGTTTATTGAAATTTCTTAATCCAATTTTACCTGAGCATCAGTGAAAAATGTTGGAAAAAATTGAGCAAACATGAAAAAATATCACTGAGATGACACAGTTTTAAATTCTGAACAAAATTTTCATGAAAAATTACATTATAACATTTTTAAACTGTGCATGCTGACACACTTTTAAAAGTGAGGAAAAAACACAAGTTGGAAAAATTGCAGCAGTGTTCCAATCAGCCATAATAGTTAAGTCAGTGGCTTGCCAAACCAAGTAAATTCTAAATTAGCGGATTCGGAACAGGAAGGAAGAAGGTGACTTGAGCGGGAAATCCAGAGAGTCTGTTGGAGAGACTATACAGAGTGGTAACAGAGGGTTACTGTATAGAACTGTGGGACACTGTACGTCTTTCACTATACAGACGGTTACATAATCTACTGCAACCACAACTCATAAAACCACTAAAAGAAACATGTCCAGCCTTGGCTTTAAATCTGTAGAAAATCAAATAAATCATGCAGCAGATAAACACATTTCGATGCTTTGATGCACAGCAAGCCAATTTTTAAATGTTGCAATGGAGTGCAGGGATTAATTGACAACATGGCTGCAGTATTAACACAATTACCATACACTCTTACAGCATTGATTTTCATAGAATGAAAAATAAATAACTTTCAGACAAATTCTGGTAATTATCGCTGCTATGTTACCTCATAGGTAACATTGTTACCTTATGTATTTATGTGTTTTTCTGCAGTTAAAACAGTATTTAACACCAGCATGACATTTTATTAGTCACAGGCATTATGATTTAAAGGAAAATCAACAGACATCAATGTGGAGTATTCAGTGGAGTCCATTCATTCAAATGACTGCAGTTACCACTCTGAAATCATGACAATTACATGGAAAAATAAATTACTTACCAGAGTAATGATTTTGTTCTTGGCTTTATCTCTTTCTTTGTGCTGCTCCCTCCATCAGATTGGAAAATGCTCACATAGACTTGCTGGATATGATCAGGGAGGAAAGAGGTGAGAGAAAGGACCGCCACTAGAAAGCAGGAGAGTGATAAAGTCCGCTCCTACTTAAGGACCCCCCTCTTCCACGCCTAGTGGTCCCACTCTCTCAACTACTATGGAAAATATTTGTATTGGACTTACAAAAAGACTGACATTTTAACACAGATTTGTGTATGAAATACTGTAGATCAACTACTCTCTATATTTCTGTAACAGGAAGAAAACACATTTTTCCTGTGTTTAACATACATTTTCCCGATAGATTTAACAATACAAATGATCCAAGGTTATGTGGTTTTGTTTAAAAGATAAATAATAAATCTGTATAAATTAATTCATATTTTGTGCGTAATTTAACATTTAATATGTTGAGATTTTAGACTGATCCATCTCAAACTATGCACAGTACATGGTAAGACATTAGGACATTTTTTTTTATAACTTGACTTATTCAAGACATTGCTAACACCTAGACAAAGTCTTTGATTGAATAAAGCCCTGGTCCGAGAATCATGATTCAGCTGGGATACATAACATAACACTGCAGGTATTCAGTGCTGACTCTGGGGAACAGGAACCTCTCGCTATATGAATTGGCCGTTTGTTGGAAGTAATGAGATGTAACTACGTGGGAGTTATGTAAGTGACCAAATATCCACCAGATTTAAGGAATGCTCTGTGAAGGCACTGCATCCCTTACCAACTGGCCACCCACCATCCCACCTTTTGTAAACCACATGAAGGCAAGTCTATCAAAGGTCTAGAGCAAACAGGGCATAAGTGACATTTTCCTAATTTTACAGGAGAGCAAAAACAAAAGTCTATATCCTTGAAGCTTTTTACAAATCCAAAGATATTGCATGATACGCCAACATAAATTGAGTTATTTAATGAAAAACTACATGTTGATAACACTGTTTTTGGATGAGTTATATTAAAACAGAGACTGCAATGTCAGTGTATTCACCCGATGCAAGCCATAGATAATATTTATTTACGTTAATCTTAAATCCAATAAAAAATTTAAAAAAAAAACACCTTTCTGGTAACTGGTTACATCACTCATATGACTCATGACCATGCCTTTAAGAATACAGAGTGCTTACTGATAGTTATTCTAAGAGATAGATGCATATGCATTGTAACATGTGATGATCCCTCACCCTGCATTAGTCTGCCTAATGTGTATTGTCTAACCTATATATGGTAAAATATATTTTTGCCCGAAATTTTATGTAGTTACTAAGACTGTGAGCATGCAAAAGCATTTTGCAAAACAGCTGTGAAACTCTGGCTAATGCTGAAGAAAGAGCTCTCTCATATTCTATTACTGTAACATATACTCAATCTATAGTATACGCCACATTGCAGGGATACAGGATATAGATATAAGATATATTTTAGTTGCAAATGTGTTGAGATAGTAAGTTTTTCTTGACACCATGTTCTGATACTGAAGGACAACTAACCTGACAGCACACTATTGCAGCATAGCAATGTAGTAAACAAAAAACTAGTGAATAATGGATTTATTATGGTTATTCCCCTCTAATGATGTAATTAGAAAAGAGAGGTGACAAAGAGAGACATAGTGCTGGAAGCATAAAATGATGCGCATCAGCCCACCAGCCAAACTAATAATTAAATTGGACATGATCAACAAAAGCTAAATGAACTTAAATACAATGACATACAGTACAGTGTGGGCAAACACATACCACACATATGCATAAGCGTCGATTCACAAGCCAGACCGCATACTCACAAATACATACATCTGTACCACTGCCCGGTTTGTGAGCAAATACAGTATGTGGTGCATTTCTGTCCATGGTGAGTACTCTTGTATGCCCGCGCACACACACACACACACACACACACACACACACACACACACACACACACACACACACACACACACACATTTTATCACGACATGTACTGTATCTTTCTATAACATTAATTTGGGACCGGGTAAATGAAAGAAATTTGTATGTCCGGGCTAAAACATGCCACCAACTGAAATAACATTTCATCATCACCAGCCGATTGCTTCTCTGTTGTAGTTACAATAGGTTTGTTTGTAGTAAAATAGTAGGAAAGCCCAGGTGTTACTAATATCAATAAAAACGTCTCTGTCCTATTCAAGTGTCCCAGTAAGGCATGGCAGTGTGCCAGTGTGCCAGCACACACAATACTAGGACCCTGAAACTGAAGCAGCAAAAACGTAATTGCCACTTGCACCTGTGTTTTTCATACTGTGACATGTTAAAATGATGCGAAAAAGGCCTGATAACAGATCAAGTCTCCTTGATATTAGGATGAAAAACAAAGAGTAATTGTCAGTGTAGTGTGGACTCCCAAGTGGGTGGTCCCACTCCATCAGTACCTCCATCTGGCGGCAGCCTCCAGGAACAGCTCCACCTTCACTCTACTCCTTTCTGCACCATAGACCACCCTCAAACCGCTGACCCTGTCTTGGCCTTTGGAAAAATGGCTGGAGACATACCTCCAGAAACTAAGGTCATTGCACACCTAAGAAAATACACCTGGTCACACGAGCACGTTTCACGATTCCCCAGTCAATTTCACAGTTGCTACTCAAGCACATTTGGGTTGTCAGAGTAGATGAATATGTACTCATGAAATATGTGTATCTACAGGAGCTCTCGTGGCAATCTACAGATCTACCGGAATATCTGTCAGTCTACACCGTCAATCTGTCTTTGTGGAGAAAATGCTTTGTATTTTATTGTGGTGCACACACAGCCTTAGCAATAACTAATCTGTGAATGTATAGTCCAGTTGAGAAACTGGGACATTTAAAATATTGCTCCTGACCGTCTAGCCTGCTTACTCATTACAAACCACTGATTACTTTGAGGAGGCTACAGTATAAACACTAAGAAGACCTTTTTTTTCCTAATGTGCTGTTGCTGCTGGCTACTAGCAGCACACTAAAGTAATCCCGAGAAGAAAATGTGTGATGCTGACGTCTGCGTATTTATTTACCCTTTAGTGAGTCAAATTTAATGAAACGTCTGATGGCAAAGGGTGAAACAGTGCAGCCATTGATCTGGCTGTGATTGAAGTGATGGTCAGTACTCCCGTGTTGCTTACATTGGACCCGACCTCAGAGATTAGAATAATATAAGCACATAAGCCCTTGCTTGTTCCTCACCTCTCCATACCCCCCACCCCCCAACACACCGACCCCACCCCTCACCCGCCTTCTCCTTCTGCACTGCTCCCTCCCATTGCCCCTCGTTTTCTCCCCTCACCTCTCTCTGCATTAGCCATAACTCAACAAGTTTTTATGTTATAATTACACTGAGAATCTTCTGCAGCATGTTTCTAACAACATTTGAAAGGAAACGTATCAACTTTCTCTAACAGTGAGTTTATATCCTTATGAGGTAATGATTGATCCAAATCACTGTGAAACTCCACTGGGAGCAAGTCTCATGTACCCGAAACCACTCCCTTTCTCCCTTTTTCCTCACCATGCAGATGTTAAGTCAGGAAGGGGGTAACTTTGAGGGGGGCTGAATTGAGCACAGAGACCCCTCTCAGATCTTTTACTGCCCGTAAAAGAAAAAAAAAAAACATAAAAAAATGAATTTATTCAGCAGGAAAGCTAAATCAAACCAGTACACCAAACTGAATGACACTATTTGGAAAGACATGAAAGAGCAAATGTACGTTTGTGGCTACACTCTTTTTTTCTGTGGCTGTGTTGTGCTGTACAATTGACTAAAAAAATTCAAACACAAAGGCACAAGACAATATTAGGAGGTACTTTTTAATTAAACACTGGCAGTAGTTTTAGACATAAGGAAAAGATTAACGGTTACATTAAGTTAGTATATCTTCAAATGATACTGAGGTGGTGGCATCCACCTAGTGTCTGATTCAGGCGAGCGATAATGTTTCAGTACTTATGGATGAGTACTGAAACATACTTATGGATGTTATTATACTATCATTATCATGACTCTGCCTACAATAGTTCATATGTAATCTACAGGTAAAATATCAAAACCAGTAAGAAAAGGGCTCTCAACACCCACACTGACTGTGCATCTCATGGGAATGTATTGTAACTGAGATTTGTAACAGATTTGTTTGGCACTCTGTTTCACTGTTTGCAGCCATCCAACTTGTACTCATTTATGAATTCAAAAAATCCTGTGCAGGCAGCTTGATAGGCAGATTTTTTACATATTTCCTCCGACGGCTTTTTTTCAAGCCAGGTGTTTGATTCCAACAGGTACTGCATCCTACAAAAAGAGGGAGAGAGTGAACGAAATGATCAATCAGTGTAAAAGTATAAAATAGTTCCATTATGTTATTGACTATACTTACGCTCCATTTGGGTCAGTTGTGGAGCCATCTTTGCCCATGATGAGATACTGTTTTCCTAAAACTAACTCTCCTTTACACTGACGCCTCTTAAAAAACACTCGAACAGAGTTTTCATTCACAAGCACATCTCCATCTGGTAGACAGATGACAGTCATTATATTTATGAAAGGTCTTCCCAGCATAAACGTAATGGCACAAAACCATTTTAAAGGTCTGTGTCACAACATCTGTTAAGTCTTGTGGTTACATGTTTACTCACTTGATCTGAGTACTTCGGTTACTGTAGTGTTGTATAGCTCAAAGTTGCTCCTCACAGATACACTGACAACTTCAACAATGAATGCTGAAATGAAACAAGAATCAAACCAATTACTCACAACAATTCATCTGAGCCATAATTTGGTATAATGTCAATAGACAGCATGAAAGAATGGATTCGAGATCTTTATAGTCAAGTTGTTGGATAGATTAATAGATATTGTCTTAGGTGCAGTACTGACCGTAATCTACTGTAGGGAAGAAGCAAGCATGTTCTAAACGGTCATTCTTTGTCAGTCTTCCATTTCTTTCTGATTTGAATGTCATTTTTAGTTTATGACAGGGTCCTAAAGAAAAGGCAAACATAAAGCTACATTTAATTATTTAAACCCAGCTGCAGGGTAAAGCTACATTTATTTACAGGTGTTTGTCAGTAGGGGTCTTAGAGTAATGGCCTACTTTCTGCACACTGGCACACATCCTCTGAACACAGTTTGGAGACCATCTTGCTCCTTTGGGGGGCAGAGTAGAACACAGTGCACTTTCGGTCTGCAAGGAAAGCACAAAAAGCCCATAAATTCCTGGTAAATTAAACAACGATGTCCCCTGTATCCTGACCAAAACATGCTGAAAATAGAAAAACAAAAAGCTTACTTGGTTCATAATAGTCATAGAACACGGCTGGAGCAGGCTGCAGAAGGCCAATTGGCACTCTCTGTATAGCATCGAAACTAATACATTCCTCTGGTTCAAAGAGCTAGCGAGAGAATAAAACTTTTAGTATTGGACATGCCAAAATTTTGTGAATATAAATTGATTTCAGCTTTACCTCATTGAAGTAGATCAGCACCCTTCCATAGGAGACTTCATAATGGGAAATGTATTGCTCAGGTAACTGTGTTAGCTGGGAGGAGAAAATAATAGATTTTTTTTGTTGTCATAGCAGAAGAAAAGACAATTCTAAATGCCATTCCTCTCATGCATGGATATGTCAACAGAGTTTTGGTGTAATGAGATAGAGTTGCAAAGTGGGAGGGGCCGATGATTCGGGAAATATTTTATCTTCATTTTCTGTTTCCATTTGAAATGTTTCTTTTCTTTATGATATCCTCCTGTTACTTATAATAGAATCATTCCATTTCCAAGAGGTTCAGCCGCAGCTGCTATGGAGAAGAAGCCAGTCAGAGGCAAAAATCAGCACAGAATTGAATTGTTGCAAGTGAAAATAAAACATACTTGTAAAAAAACATAATCCGTATAAAACAAAAAAAGACAAAGTGTAAAAACTGTTTTAAAGTGGGTTACGTGAAAGACTATGTCTTAGTCAGGACCAGTAACTTCCTGGAGTCTGCTTAGCAATGGGTCAAAGTTAATGTTTTATCTTACGTTTTTATGTGCACAATCTAATCTTTGCACTGATTCAATGAAGAGAGTTTCGTGTCCGTCCAAACCACGAGCCAACTGTCAAACACCACAGCTTGTCTATTGAGAAAATGAATGGGACATGACAAGAGGTGCCCGAATTATCTCTTCCCACTTTGCGTTGAGGTTGAGAGTAATGAAGAGGAGGCTGAGAGAGCTACTAACCCTCTCCAGGTCCTCAATTACAGCCTCAAATCCACTCAGTAGTGTGATGTCAGCAATGGCCATTCCTGTCAGATTGTTGCTCAAGCTATGACTACACACAAAAAGACAATGAAAAATATAGGATGAGAGAGACACTGATCAGGATTTGATGCCTTTTCTTGTAAAGCTCATAGTCTCATGAATGCTTAGGAAGAGCAAATGTGACATTTAACTAACCTGACACAGACTCTGTAAGTGACAGCCTCGTCTGAATTTAGGTTGTTTTCAAGATCTCTCCTGCCTCGGATGCGAGCATCAAACCACTCAATTGCTGATCGTGGCACTCGCACCTCTTTTTCCTCGTTGTTATCGTAGTAATCATAGTATTCATAAGTTTCTATGATCTTAGCTAGGAAGACAGAGGTGATTGTAACTGTGTAGCTTTTATCAACAATATGGTTGTGATTTGTTATCAGTGACAAAAACTCACCAGTGTACTTCACTTTCCCCTCCACTGTGACGCTGATAGACAGTTTGGTACAGTCGTCCTTGGGATCCAGTATATGGTAAGCCTTTACAATCTGTCAAGGACATTTGTGAGCTTTCTGTAAGTTCTGTATTTCATTCAGCGTATATACAGAAATTAATAAGACTTACTTTTAGTTTGGCATCTCCTTTTCCTGACAACTTCATAATAAAGTTGTTCCCTGTAAATTTCTGGGTAAACAGACACAAGAGAAAAAAAAGTTATTTCAGAATGAGGTTAATTATGGGTGTCTATCTAGGTGCACTGCTGAAGTGCTCTATGATACCTTCAGGTCTGTTTCCACCTTCTGCTTACTTTCCATCGTAAGCTTTACAATGTCTTTCCTTCCTGGGAATGTCAACTCTGCTATTATATTTGCTTCGGGATTGATGGGCCTCTTTAGCTCATATTCAGCAAGGGCTTCCAGTGCCATGATGGTATCCTGGACACGGTAATAAAACATTAATGATATGTTAAAATCTCTACTAGGACAGTAAATTTGGATTATACTGCACTATG
The DNA here is from genome assembly GCF_016859285.1 of Xiphias gladius. Lineage (NCBI taxonomy): Eukaryota > Metazoa > Chordata > Actinopteri > Istiophoriformes > Xiphiidae > Xiphias > Xiphias gladius. The sequence continues at coordinate 14,890,204 of NC_053421.1, forward strand.
TGGGACCACACCAAGGATATAGGGGCAGTGTTCAAACACAGTAATTCTTTGGGTTTAATCAATTTTAGCATTCTAATCACCTGTGATGATTTGAAGCCTCCAAAATAGTTTTCTTGGGTAATTAACCAGCAAGCTGCTTTGTCTGCCCACTGGGAATTCTTAAGTGCCACTGCAGTTAGGAGGGCATAGGCAGTAGTCTCTACTGTGATGGCATCTGCCCTCTCTTTATTATGTGTGCTGGTATCAGTTGTCCACAGATAACAGCCATCATTCCCTGATAATTAAGAAAAACACAGTAAATAAACATGAGAAAAACTGTCACGTCTCAAACAATAGCATACCGTGACACACCCTTTGGTTGAACTTAACGTTTCGAGCACAATGGATGTGGTTGCTTTTAGGGTTTGGCAATATAATATAATGATACAGACAGTGAGATGATATAGATTTGTCAGTAGGCATAGATTTTGCTATATTGTTTACAAAAAGCTAGCTATCACTTTAATATCTCAGGGTGTATTAGGTGATATTGCAAATCAATGAACAGGACTGATTAATGGCAATAATTGTTTTTTACATAGATTTTGCATCATGTGATGAAACATCATTTTGTCAGGTAGTTAAGTCTCTGGATTTGATAAAAACATCATCATCATGAAATACATCAATCTTGCAAAATGATTTCACATACATATACCACGATAGAGGATTCTATCCATATCACCACACCTAAATGCTTTGATTAGACATGCCTTCAGTAGCCAATGCTTGAAGTTTTGTCCAGACGGGTGAAAGATCTGTTCCCTCTGGCATGCAAACTGAGAGGCAGTAGGCTGTAATGGCAACAGCATAGGGATGCTGAAGCTCCACTAGGTGTGACATGAGATACGTTGTTGACCTTGAAATGCTTGCTTCCTGGTAGAAAGTAGCATAAAGGCAGTCAATTAATTTTACTCATTTAATCTACAGTGTATTAAAATGCATTGGAAATAAAACTATAATAATAACAAGGCTAAGAGTCAATAGCCACACTAGCAGCTCTGTGAGAATGTACCTAGGTACAGCAGTGCTTTGAGCTAAATGCTAATGCTAACATGCTCAAAATGCTATAACGTTGATAATTAGCATGTACAATGTTTACCACTCATCTTCCTCTTATTTTAGCATGTTAGCATGCTAACATTTGCTAACTAGCTCAGAACACAAAGTATAAATGAGGCTGATGGTAATGTCATTAGTTTCGCAGGTATTTGGTCATGAACCAAAGTTTTTGAACAAATTTAAAGTTTGACTTGATGATGGCGCTAGATGAAAAGCTAGAGGCCACCAAGGTCATTTGGATTTGTCCTCTGGGAAACATGACTGTCTCTACAAAATTGCTTTCCATTCCAGTCCATTAAACAGTTGAGATATGTCAGTCTCAACTGACCATCCTAACACCCAGGACATTAGGTCTTTTTATTATCTCACCGCATCATTTCGTGTTCCGGTTTGCAGGAACTGACGGGACAGGTGCAGTGAAAGAGTTATGAAAGCCGTCATGGATGCTTCTTGGTCTTTTCCTTTCTACATTAAACACACATAGAAAATACCGCTTTCAAATCTCTGCTGTTCAGTTTTTTGCCACGTCTAATACTGTTCTCATATGTATGTTCCAACATGCAAACTATGCAGTAACTTTTTAAAAGGCTTAAGCCTTTACCAGGACTTGTCTGTGTAACACAGGATGTGGGTCACTGAATGACCCGTCGGCCTTCTGTACTGAGAGCAAGTAATTGACTGAGTGCATGATTTCCTCTGCTGGTACAACCCTAGCTATCCGGCCCTGAAGTCCAACAGCCACTGCCTGACGCTGCGCCACCAGCGACAACACTTTCACTACTAGGGCAGTCACCCTGAGCACAAGAGAAGGAAATATAAAGAGTGGACAGAAAATGTCAATTTACAATTTGACATCCTTGAAATAAATAAAGTTGATTTATGATGTGAGAAAATATTCTTCTGAAATTTGTCTTGCATGCCAACGCATACACTGTTTCACACACATAGCAAAATCACAACATTTAACCAAAGAACAAAGAAATACTACAGACATATACTGTATTACATCAGACATTATGAATAAGCATGGCAATCAATTTAATCGCTCACTTCCACACTCAGTTCTTAGTCTACACAGGTACATAGAGGCCTGCTAAGAACCCAAACTCTGATTTAACACTTTGTCAGACTGAGGAACAAAACCTGTCCCTCTGTTCTTTAATCTGTTCAGTCTGGCCCGTGGGACTCTAAATCTTTTGCTTGACTGGAAAAAGCTGATCATTTAAAATTAAATACGAGACATCAGATGTAACATTACCAGCCAGAGACAACATCCTTTTTGTATACGCAGTTTGAAAACTTTGGCCCATAATCGTTGTGCAGATACGTAGCCGTCTGGTCAGTCTAGCTATAAGGTGAACAAAGAGACCACTATACTGGCATGTGCAGATCCCATACTGCATAAAATTCTGTATTACGAATGATCAGAGATTATTTAATGGTTCTGCCTTTGGATTCATGATAAATTAATTCTTTTCACACCACTGCACTAATTTGTCCATACAATAAAAAAATTAGGTTGAAACAGGCACAAGTAACAACCTTACATCAAAAGTCAATGAAGTGACTTAAAACAAATACTCACCAATTACTAGATGATACTGAACTCCATGGTCCATAAGATCCATTGCGTTTCTTGAATGTTAGAATCCTTATATAACCTGACCAAAAAAAAAAAAAAAATTGTTTCTTTGTTATGGCCTTGTTACTGACCTGTAGAGGGTGCCACGTTCATAACATCCCATAATACTCATGTGAAACAAGAAGATGAAACAGAAGCCTACGGGTCACTTTTGATTCCCAGTTTAACTTTCCCCAGTTAAAATATGTTTTACAGTTGCTTTCAGTCCATCCATCCATCCATCTGCTATACCACTTCTGAGGGTCACAGGGGAAGGAGCCAATGCCAGCTGACACTGGGCGGACACCCTGGACTGGTCGCCAATCTATCACAGGTATAGACTGCCAACCTATCAAATTGCCAAATTCCTGACCTAACCTGTCACGGACAGACTCCCTACAGCCTGGCGATAGAGACAAACAACCATTAACGCTCACATTCACACCTACGGGCAATGTAGAGTTGCCAGTTAACCTGCATGTCTTTGGACTGTTGGAGCAAGCTGGAGTAAAACTCCACACAGAAAGGCACACAGAAAAAAATCCAATAATGATATATAATAATAATAATAATAATAATAATATCCACCATATATCAATGAGATACTTATTCTATATACTAAAGGTCCATGAGGCCTCTAAGGTCAGCACAACAAAGATTCGCAGGTTGTGCCCAAAGTTACAGACTAGAGTTGATAAAGTTTTTTCAAAAGAAGTAGTTGTATTCATCAAACAGTCTGGTCAGCAAACTCTGCTCAAAATCCCATCTCGAAACTTTTCTTTTCTCATGGTGTTTCCGTGCCTTGCTTTTCACTTTTAACTTATTTTTATTAACACAGAAAAAAGATAAATGTCTTATTTTGACACTACTTGTGTACAAGTGGAAATTTTGGTCTGATGGCGGTGCTACTGGAAAGGGGTCAGGAGGTCACACGCAACATTAGAATTCAATTCAACTGGAATTCTTTCTCTGGGCTCATGGGTACCCACAGCAAATTTCATGGCAGTCTGCCCAGTAGTTGTCATGATACTTGCACTGCCAATTTTAGGGTCTGCAAATGGTCAAAAGGAGCAATCAACATTAACTGTTAATGAGGAAATCACATCAGAATATAAGTGTATCTCAAACTTTTCTTCTCTTTAAATTTGTGTGCATAGTTACAGAAAAAAGAGTGATAGACATGATTATCAAATGATTAAGATGTTATGCAATTAACTGCGTGATGTTTTCATACCGTTCTCAATTTTATCAAGAGCCTCATCTCTGGCACCAGCAGGCAAGTTAAACCATTGCTCACTCAGATCAAGGTAGCGGAGGGCTGAAGCTGTAGGGGCAAGCCGTACCATTGTCTGTTCTAGACATCCTGTAGGCAATACGATCAGGCCTGCAACCTTCTCAGGAGAAAGAAGGTTCTTCGCTTGTGAACTAAATCCATTCTCTGTCAGGTTAAACATTGAAAAGGTAAGACACTGTCATTTACAAAGATCTGTGTATTGTATGTCTGTAGCTAAAAGTAAATACCTTCCACCGAAATGAAAATATTGGAATTGGAATCGGGGACTATTTCATCTGGTAAAGTTCCGTCAATAGATAAAGTCCTTGTGCTCTTCCCTATCACAGCAGAGGGAAGTAAATTGATTTAAGCAAAGGTTTGATATTGAAGAATAAAATTACTGACAAATATCAAGCACGTATCATTGATGAATACTGAAACAACTCACCATCTAATTTAATCACTCGGGTTTCCTCTACTCTCTGTTCTAATCCTTCTGCCTACAACATAAGATAACAGGGAGCCGAATTACTGTGTGTCCCTTGCCATGGTGCCATATTTGTTTTTGACTGGTAGCACTCTATCATAAAATAAGGATTTTGCAGAGAGATAAAATAATGTCTTTGTCACTCACCCACACATTCAAAGTCTTTTCAACTGCATCTATTCCCATCTCATTCTCTATATCATAGAGGCGTATTTTGATGGGTATGGAGCCAGTTACCATGGGGACGGCAGAGAAAGAGACAAACTGGGAGGACTCTGGCTCCAGAGTAATGTTAACAAAAGCTGTAGTGGTGGCTGAGCCGGGGGAGCAGAGTCCTTCAGTTTGTTCCATATGAACTGCCACCTATTAAAATGCAGGTGTCCAAGGAAAAAAAAATCAACATTAAGAATTGAATTGAAATTTTTTATACAGAAGGTGGTTACTGGTCTAACTGCCACTTAAGGTCAACATTAGGTCATATCTACCTCTAGTCTGTCAAGGCCATAGTTGTAGATAACGGGTGAAAAGGATATTTGCTCATATTGTTTCACCGAGTAAGGCAGTCTCAGAGACACAAATGTTCTCTTGACTGCTGTGACCTCAGATGGCTTAACTACACAGAAACCTGAACAAAAACATAGAGTAAGTGAGTTGCAGTTATTAATAAGAATCTCTTTAGTCAAATATCCATGATGTATTTGTGAAGCTGGAAGCTGTTATTACCACTGGCTGAAGATAATGTGATGACCTGAATTTCCCATGTGGTGATGGAATCGGGTAGAGTCAAAGAATACCTAAAGGAGTTTTCAAGTAAGATGAAATAAATCAATGGTGGTAAAATGCATTTGAGAAATGCTTTGTCCATTTATAGTTTACACTGTAGATTTAAAGTAATGCATTTAACCAGATCCACTTACAATGAACAGTAGAAAAAGATGAAATTCTCACACTGACAATATTAGAAGCAACAAATGGTAACAAATGAAAAGGATATAAACAAAACTATGGGTTAGCAAAGGTTTCAATGGCTGTAACTAGCCACTGTATATCAGTAACAAAGAAAATATTACATTAAAAATGTCTGAAAAGTTCTCTGTGCACCTCTTACCTTTGTTTGCCATTTACATCGAATTCTGTGAATGCAAAGCTTGGAGGGAAAAATCGTCGTATGTACTGAGCTGTAGTGTCCAAGAAGAACTCTTCAATGTTAACTGCACTTGAAGCTAAAAAAAACGAGAAAATGAAAAGTTTGTATTTAAACTCTCTGATAATCATGCCAAAGCTATAAAATGCTTCTTAAACTGCCGTGTAGTGGTATTTAATATCCACATGACAATTTTCATCTCACTCCGGCCAAGTCCTTTCTGGACATCTTCTTGTATCTTTTTTCGTCTCAGACGCTCTCCTTCAAGGCAGCATTTTAAAAAGGCATCTGCACAAGCTTGATTTCGTTGCACCTGAGAGACCCTCTTTGCTCTTTCCTGACATGTTAGTGTCATGGGCATGAGAGAAAACCCATGAACACAACACTCCTGAAGTTTTTCATCAGAAAAGTTAGATTCTGGAAGTGAAAAAGAAAAGATGCATTTTTATAAAATATTGTTGACAGAAGTATTTTACATTACCACGGATGCTAGAATGCATCTTACTTAAGGTCATCATTTCCTGTTGAAGGTCCACCGAGCGTCTTTGTCTTGCAGATTGTGAATCACAGCGAAAACCTGTAAAAGTAATATACATAAAAGCATTAAAGCTCACAGGATAAGTAAGTGGATAGTTGCTTTTAAGACTAAGTTTGAATGGTTGCTAGTATTGTGAAAACAATCATTTGTTAAAAAGGGAAATTTTGCATTAGTGGTTGCCGATACTGACGGCAGTTGTGCTTTCTCCTCACAGCTACACACAACCAGTCAAAAACAGTGAACAGTATCCAATGGATATATACAAGAAAATGAATAAACTATTCAAGTGATCTTTTGCCGCTTAATCGTGGATGTCGCCAGGGCTGGAGTCTTTCACTGTTGCTATTTATTTGAGGAATTCATCCAAATATGTAAAATTACCAATACTCCCTTCTTTAAATATTTACAAATAAGGAACTGTATTGCTAAAACACAACATAATTTTTTTGGCTAAACCCTCTCTTTCCCCTTTTGAAAAAACAATGAATGACAATCACCAAATATCTATCCTTTATTTCTTTGCAACTTTCTTACTCCCAGGACTCACCAGAAAATAGAAAACTAGCTTGGAATAACCATAAATCGAGAAGAAATAATACAGGCAGAGTGCAAAGATATTTGTTTACATTGATAAGTTTTAACTATTGATAGCATGTTCAATGTTTTACAAAATAATCCCTTAAAGAGAACTTTTATTACTCCATGTAATTTACGTAAATTCAGTCTATATAAATGCTTGATCAGTGCATTAAATGTATAGAAGAAAAAGGGACACCATATCACAAATTTTTGGAAGAAAGCGATAATTTTTGTTTCTAATACTGTTCATTATGATCTTCCTTTGTGCTCCAAGTTATGTTTTCTTGGTCTACTTTCCAACTGCATTTAAATTAATTTATGAGAGGAAAAAGAAGGTAATTTTGTTATCTGCATGCCAATATACAATCACTTTGTGGTGAAAAAAACCCTGAAACCATCTCTTAAAACCCATCTCAAACACAAAGTGTGTTTGTGTTCATTGAAGGTTTTGTACATTTCAATCTTTATCACATTTACACGAATGAATATACTGTATAACACAATTTAAACTGTTGTAATTCAGCATTTCCACTCAGGTGTAATTATGAAAACATCCAAAATGGCATCAAAGTATAGCTATATTTTTAAATCAGTATTTAGAGCAAGTTTTGACACTCATGAGTGCAACATTGTTCAGTCGAGTAAAGGTCATGAAAAATAACATTTTAAGAATGAAATGATGAAAATTTGTTTTTGTCATACTCTTTCTCCACTTTGACTGGGAATGAGATACAAAAGACAGGCCAGCATCTCTTAGCACAGATGCTGGGTCAGGTCCTCCACCATATGTGCAACCGAGGTCATATGAATGCATAGCAGAAAACACCTGAAAAATGGGAACATGAGTTTGGGTTTTGTACTGTGCTGTAATAAATAGGTTGAATTTAAAAAAACAACAACGGTGTGTATTAAGAGAGAAAGTATGAAAGGAGTGTGTGAAAGTACTACCTGTTTGGCTGTGAGTTTATTATCGGCTTTGAGACTGTAGAAGGCCTTATCCACGGCAAGCAAAGCCACTTTGGCCCTCTGACCATGTAAATCAAATTCTAGCCCTGACTTTCTGCCAGGTTCAAAAGGTCCTTTTCTTTCCACCTAAATTAAAGTTGAGATATTACAGAGATTTTGAAATGCTGTTGTCAACGGTCAAAGTTAATTCGATGACTACATTAAAACAAAACATCTAAATATTTACATGTAAACACATAGGCTGTGTTCATGAGTTAAAACTAAACAGAATTATACATTTTGAGTTGGCACCCACCCCGGCCAGTTTACAGGCTTTACATTATTTTGTTTACCCCTGGAACCCCTCTCTGCCTCAATTATAATAAATTCAAATCTATACAAAAAGTGTCCCACTTATACTGAATGACCTTATTCAAGCACACAGTCAAAAGAGGTAGAGTTCTGTTTGTCCACTGTGTCAATCTGCCCAATCTGTGCTCTTATCTGTTCTGTTTACTCACCTTGACCTTTATCTCACATTCATCCCTGACATCTACCCACACTGAGTCAGCAACAATGTCACCATCCTGGTTGTAGAAGTAGCCAATCAGGCGGAAGGATGGAACCATATCAGGTGTTATCTGCAGGTTGTGTTGAACTAAACGACCAAATGAGAGAGAACCCATCTTTATTAGGATCCCACGGCTTAGGACCTGCAACAGAGACAATCAAAAATGTTTAATCATGACAAACCGCTGCTGGTCTTTCACAAAAAGCATCATGTTGTACTTAATCTGATATGGCTCACCATGTAGTATATAAACCCATCTCGCGGGCCATTCATGGTGTTGTACGTTATTGCAAGTAAATCATTCACAGAGTACACCTTGTTGGTTAAACCGATGTAAAGGTAGCTGTTCCTTGGAGATGATGCACGTCTAATTATTTTCCTCTGTTGCAGGCCATCTGCCTTCACCTTTTGGAGCCAGAGGTGGAAAAAGTTAAAACTGAACAATAGCAAATTTGATAAGGCGTTCAACTGAGTTTGGGGATACTAACTTCAACAGTAATCTGAGCTGTAGCGACAATATTAATGGTATGAAACACTGCCCCCTCCTGGTCAGTAATGCCTTGCAAAAATTGCTCTGTGGATCCTGGTACATCAATCCTTACTGGCACACCAGCAGCTGGAGAGCCATCTGGGAGACGCAGGACCACCTATAGTAACAACAAACAAAATCTTTTAGATACAAAACCCATCACAGTCATGTACTTAGCTGTGTACCCATTTGTTAGTTCCATGCATACCACCACATCTAATGGATATCCAGGAAGGAAGTATGAGCGGGTTCGAGACAGATCCATGGTGTATTTGTGGGAGAGAACGGGAAGGTAAACATCTGCCTCTTGCATTTCACCACCTGGGCCAAAAAATGTGCATAGCAATATCAGCTAGGATGAAAAATCACAAAAGTCTCAATATCTTCCTTTTCTTTTTCTCATACTCTCTCAAATACAAGATGGCACATCTCAAGGGATTTATCCTTAGATTTTGAGATAAACTATTCTAATCATTTTTATTATTGGTAGTAGTAGTATTAAAAGACTTGTTGTTGTTGTTGTTATTTTAAAAATACCAGGAATATTCCTGCAGTGATGCCATCTGCTAGTAAAATTCATATTATGAGTGTATGATATGTAACTTTAAGTTTTTAATCACGATATGGTACTTTTTGGGTTCTATGATCCGCAATAATGTCACTAAAGTATTCCTATTGCTGTTTCATGGGGTATATTCAGTAGTTTTGCTGTACATTTGTTAAATAATTCCATAAAATATGACTGTGATAGTACATTTTACTATACTATATTTAACTACTTTTACATTCCAAAGTTTGAAGTTTGGGAAGGTTGTGTACAACGTGAATCAAACTGCTCTGTCATAACACATCTCTTTGCTGTGCCCTGAAGGTGCAGAACAAGAAACAGAAACTAGCTTTCTGGCCATTTAACTCCAAACATGAGTAAACAAATGATTTACAGTGCACAGCACATGCCGCTGTTTACTAAACACCAAATCTTTTCAATGTATTATAAAATATATATTCTCTGTACGCCATAATAGGTTAAAAACAATATTTTAGATCAAAAAATAAATATTGCAAAATATTTTAGATAAATATTAAACAGATATCAATATTAATTAATTTTTTTTGGGCCTTTCTGGGAGTTTGCGTACTTAAACAGTGGTATATAGTGTGATAGCGTGTCCTTTACTTTGTATGTTGGTGACAAATACTCCCAAATAGAGTTTTTCTCCACTTTGCTGTAAATCAGAGAGGGTTTGGTTCAGCTCCTTTTGGAGTTGATCATTTATCTTTGCTGTATGGTGAGACACTGTTGCAGCTCCATCCTGAACCTGCAAGAAATGGCATAAATTGGTGGTTTTCAAATGATGAAACACTTAATAGATGCAATATGTTGCCAGATTATCTGACCTCAGATCTTGGAATGAGATGCATTATAAATTTTGGATAAATATTTGTTTCCTCACCAAACCAGTCAGCTCCAGTCCCCTGATTAAGACAGGCTTTATTCTACCTTTTTTTGCCAATCCAAAGTGGCAGTGGTAAGCCCCTTTAACTCTTTCACCATGTGAATACCTAGAAAGAAAATCATTGAAAAATTGTGTCTTTTGAAGTTGAGACAAAAAATGAGTCTATTAGGACTTGAGACAAGCAACCTAATCTATAACTTTAATGTTAGCCTATGTTGTAAACTACTGTATGTGGACTAAGCAGTGAAATTTCCTCATTATTGAAACTGCATTATTAAAAATCTTTGTAAAAATTGAATCAAATTAGAAGGTTTGATTTTGAAAGAGGTCACTTTTAGTGGTGTTACAGTGATTTTTAGCCACTTTTAGCCTTAGCTTACTTTGGGATTTTACAACAAGCCAGTTTTTTAAGGAGTTGGTGGACCAGACCAGCGCCTACAGGGCAGTGAATAATGGATGTACAGTCATCAAGTGAGCAAAATAATACCTCAAAAGAGATAATAGCCACTACCATTAGTTTTATGTATCTTTAATGTTTTTCCTCTGGATGTAAGTAGCTAACGCTGGGTGTTTGCTGACACGTTAGCCATAACCTTGGCAGTCAAGTTCGTAACTTCATTAGGCAATGTCACAATTGTCTGTTTTTTCAACTATGTTAGTTTTTTGAGTTCTCCTGGGTAAAAAAGAAGTCATGCAGTTTTAACAGAAAAGCTCAGTAGTTAGCAGATTTATTGGGAAATGAATCAACACTTACATGGCTGAGATGGTGAAGACAAACTGTTCAGCATTCAACAAAATATAGTTCTGATCCATTGCGATGTTCACCTCAAAACTTGGTAAAACTATGGTGTGTAAGAATAAAAAAGTTTCTATGATTGAAGAATAATTATATATATATATATATATACTTTCAAATACTTTAATCAAATTAGTCACTTACCAAACTTTTGGACTTTGAACTCTCGAGAAACAGCATTGGCATCATCACCTTCATAGTGTGCTATAATCTTCCATGTGCCCATTCTTTGTAAACAACACATATATTTGTTATGATGTCAAAATTGCTTGTGCTGTTATATACTTTAAGTCAAAGGTTATTGCAAATCTCTCATGACATACTCAGAGACGTCAGGTATGGGGAATGTGCCTTTGAGTATTCCTCCCTTCGCAGTCTTTAAGGACCTCATTATTCTGTTTCCGGCAGCGTTCTGTCATTAAATGATAAAAGCTTAAACCATTTGTGCAGCTCTTTCAAAGTCCTCTTTATTACTAAAGAAAATGTATCTACTCACAAATACTGATATGTGGAACACCTCCTCATGAGGCCTGAATGTGTGGTCAAGAGTGAATATCCTGTAATTCACTAGAAAAAAAGATAATCAACATACATGGCTTTAAATATAATCACTGTTAATCCTTCCATAGGATGTAGAATTATTTCACATTGTTTTACATTTATTCACAACTGTTGAATTTTTTTTTACCTTTCTGTGTTGGTTTGTAGATTGGCTGATTAGTCTGAATGAAGATATAGCCCCTGTGATTTGATACCAGGACCCTTGTTACCTTCCTGGCCCTGAAGGACGGGCTCTCTGCCACTAGCAAAAGGTAGGGAGGTTGATATTTTGGAGGGTTCAATATTGACATAATTTCCCTGTCTATCTGTAAAGATGCAAATTGGAGGTTTGGGTTAATGACATCTCAGTCCAGTCTAAATGCTTTTTGTATGAGTGAGGGAGTTTTCATACCATGAGCTCAACGGTTTTGATGTCCCCTTCGTCAGTGCACAGAACAGTTTTCTTTGCAGACACAATGGTAGTGCTAACCTCATGCTCCAGGTAGAGAGTGACAAGATTGTTCAAATGAGGCCTTCCCATCTGGACAAACACTTTCTCATTAACTCCCATATGAAACACATTGGGGGCTGAGATGAAGAATCTGCGCAAAAGGTGAAAAATAGTTCTTACTGTATCCTTCATTCCAGTATTTTGCATTCATAACATCTATGTCTATAGATACACATATGCAATGCTTAAGATTTTGTTTTATCTATTACATTATGACAAAATAATCATTTAACATATATTAAACTGAAAATATACATTTATTATTTACAAATTCTAGAAGACAGAAAGCATATTTGAACCCTCTTTGCATTAAGCACATATAGGTTGGCATTACATAACATTATTACATAATCTAGATTTAAGAAGCTAATCCTACATTTACCTGTTATCTGCTGAGCACTCTGATTCCACAGTCAAGATCAGGAGCAGTACTGAAACAATATGGCACTTCATTGTGCAGCTTCTATTTCTTTGCCTGCTCTGACACAGGATTTTGATCAACTGAGGTTGTGTGAGTTATCCACCCCTGTATTTCTCAATCGTTGGATCTCTTCATGCCCTCCCTCTTTTCTTTTTTTCTTTCCTTCTAAAAAAAACTTTAGAAAATATTTATCCTTTCTCAGTCTCACGCATCACGTGCATACTCGCAAAACATAAACTGAGAAAATCATCAAGCTGTCACATATAGCATGCATACCGACATGTACAGATATGTGGCCTACTCTTTGGTTCAGTAGTGTGTACATTTCTGTATAAATGAAAGTAGGCGATCTAAACAGATTTCTCTAAAATAACAATACAGATCAGATTATAATGGATTGACAGATTAATTTCAGATTACAACATGTTTGATTTCCAAGTCCATTGAAGCCCATTTTATAGCACAACTTGGCTTGCAGCAGGAAAAGTGTTTCTTTCTGTTTCATAATGTGTAACCATCCCCTCATTGGTTGTTGCAAGTCATTTTTTTCCCCACATCATGTGATTTACAAGAAATCCAGTTTTGGCTCTTTGGATCTGGGTTGTGGGGAGCACTGTTTACTCTCCAACAAATGATTCAGGAATGATTTGCAAACTATAGCTCTAGTAAATCTGCACATTTCTGCAGTTATTCTTTTAAAATCCCTTATCAATAGCTACTAAAGCTTCTTATATACTTATATTATTAATGTCCTGTGCAGTATACTTATAATGTAGTCCTTATCATATGTGTATTCATCATTGAAGTGATGGTATGCTGAATGGAATTTGAAAAGCTGCCAAACTCTGTTATGATCTAGCAAAATGGAGCAGTATGAATAATGACAAAGACACAGAGAAATAGTCAAAAACTTTATTTTTTCTACAAGAATGGCACGACGAAAGATGCAGTCAAGAGAGAAATAGAATCATATCTATCTTCCAATTGTAGAAGGATAAATCGGGATATTCAACATTAAACACAATGATAGGACAGACAGGTACCTGCTTTTAAACATTAATTTAAAATATATTAAAACAGCAAGCGAATGTATCAGATGTTTACAGCTTTGATTGTAGAGTCCAACTAATCACTATCCCAATATTATACTTGCTTATACAAATAGTTCTAGTGTAAATGTAAACAGAAACAATCCATGCAAAGATTTATCGAAGAATTCAAGCTCCCAAATGGCTATTCTTGCTTAATGCTTCAGCCTAAGGCACTGATCCATAGACTGTGAATTTTTTGTCTCAGTTTCAACCCTGCTTGGGCCTTTTCTAATATAGTGTGGAGATTTAATTGCCACTTTAATTCTAAGTAATTTTCTGTCCATATGCAATCAAGTGTAAAAGTACATATCTTCATAACAAAAGTTGAATTGTGTAAAATCTCCCAGAAGTTTGTGATTGAATAATATATCGCAGTAACATCAAATAACTGAAATTTGCTTACAGAAGGTTGTAATCAAGCTTACTCAGTTATGCACATAATTAAAAAGCGTAAGTCTTGGTCTTCTATAATCAAAAGATTCATTTGGCACATGGGAGAAACATATCTGTCAGTCTCCATTTCACTTCGCCAAACACAAACCGAGTGACACTATGCCATAACATTGCCTCATCCATTAATAATCTTATTCTCCCCACATTGCGAGAGATACAAATTGGACTTTTTCACATGTAGCTGTACAGCAAACTATATGAGCAACTGATCCACATGTTCAGTGTAGTTGTTTCTTCAAGGTAAAATGACATTAAAGAACCCAAAACAAATTAATCATTTTCAGCTTTTTGGAACTTTACAGAAAATTGAAAAATGTCAGTCCACTGCTGCAGCCTTGGAGAAGGTAGGTAGCCTACACGAGAGAATTCAGGGAATTGAAAAGTCTAAGTCCAGAATCCGGAAACTCAATGTGAATTAAGAAAACTGATTTTGAATTAAGAAACCTAACTTTTAATTAGTCAGATTTGTTGATTATCACAAATCTTCAATTATAATAACTTTTTAAATGTTCCAAATCCAGTGTGGGCCCTGCAAAGTCAAACTTTTCCACAACAATTGAATTGCAATCCTTTCTTTGGACACAGCTCCATGATATTTAATTAATTCCAGTGTTCATCTATGTACTATAACAGTATAAAGTAATTGGGCGTAAACGAGAGTCGGGGGCATGATGTCCATCCACAACTCCTAGGTATGGAGAAGTAATACAAGAATTGCGTTTGGACAATCAACACCAGACTCCCTGATAAACTTGGGAAGAACATCAATAGCATCTCTTAGCCCAGGGAATAAAACCTGCAGTGGATTGACGGTTTGATGAAAATATTAGCGATGAATTAAAACATGTGCAGAAATATCTATCATAAAATGTAATGAAAATTTTCAGTTCAAGTAGTTGCTGTTTGTTAGGGGACCGAAGAATTAATGAACTGTCAAAAGAAAGCAGGCTAAACACTCAAAAATCCAAGAGTTACTGTTTCTTTAAAAGATTATACGTTGCTACCTCTAAATGCTTTTTAGAAATATGTACATATTCTTCGTCTACCAATTCCTTTTATTTCTTATCTATAGACTGGTGTATTAGTGAATCAACTTGTACTAACAAGTGAAAAAGTAAACTATTTTAATACTTACATTATGCACCATCAATAACAGAGTGATAATAATCCCAGAGAAGCAGATATTAATCATGTGTCCCTTAGCATATGAAATATTAAACTCTTATTCTTTCATTTTAACTTTTTTTGAATATTGTAAAGTCCACTCTCCTCTGCGTCCGTCCTCAACCGCTGCTTGTTCACTTTGCCTGTCCATGTCCCCCTCTCTATCTTTTCCCCTCTATCCATCTCATTTCATGCAGGAGTGGGGTTACCTAAGAGACTCTGCCTCAATGGAGAAAATCTCTTTTTCTACAATTAACTGTGAAAGTGACAGAAGGAAAAGAAGGGAGGGATCTACAGAGGGGTGCAGAATCAGAGAAGAAAAGGAAAGAGGAGAAAGACAGAAGTGTGCATGGCAGGTAGAGAGACATAACGTTAAAAGCTGATATTTACCAATGATTTTTAAGTTTCAACTTCAGAAATTTCTGAATTTATAGCCAAAAAGTCTGTTTGCGGACCATAGTTATGGATTCATTTTAGTTGAACGTTTGTACCCCAAAATGCATCGTTGAGTTCCCGCATTTGACTCTTTGATTTAGGAAACATACTCTGGATGGTATTTGGAGAGATAACTATCTTATATGATAAACCAATATATATAGTAAATTAAATGTTTTTATTCTGTATTTGGTGAGAAATGTTTGCACAGCTTTAATGAATGCATAAGTTTCAGTTTTGTAGCACCTCATACTTGAACTGGGATTAGGTCATATTAGGCCGCATTACACTGATCCAAGTAAAAGTGAACTATGTATATCACCATAATCTCTACAAATGCAGATGGAGTGACCACTGGGTTACCATTGAGAGGTGTACACAAAAGGGTGTGGCGTGGGAATGTCCCCAGGGGTCAGGAGTGAGGGTGAAAGGGTCAAAGGTCAGAGCCAGCTGGACAGCACACAAGAGGAGATGACGGTGAGAAAAGGAGGTGACGGGCTATGCCATGGACTGACTGACTGGACCCAATGAGATATTAACATTGAACTGATGGGAGGCTCACTGACCAATGCCTATTCATGGAGAAACTAAGCCATGACACACTCATGTGTAATGGTCCATGGTAATTGACAAGTGACAAGGACCTCATTGTGGATGCAAAAGCAGTTTTTAGAATGCTGCACTAGATTATAAAATATACATACCATTATGTGGGATTATTTAATTCCATGAACATACTGATATACTAATAAAACCTTCATAAGTAGTATCCTTACACCTGGTCATAAAATGACTTACACTACTAAGCACAGCATATTTCCTGTGTTATATCACTCTTCAGAAAGTTTCTTTTTTTTCCACCTCATTGACAATCATTCAAACATGTATCTGAGTCATTATTTCAAAAGAGGAAGGAAGTTTGTACAGCTTTGTGAAACGTTCAAGGGCAAGGATTAGTTCCATGGAAAAGTCTGTCTGATAACAGTGGAAACAGTCTATTCACAGTTACATTTATGTCGTACAGTTGGAGATCAATGAAATACAGTTTTCGTCTCTGAAAATGTATCATTGCCAGTTCCTGTGCTTATAGATGCTCTGTGTACCTCAAGGGTGCAGACAGGAAGGCAAGTGCCTGGGAGCTCTGTCTTCCATATGCGTGCCAGTGAAGGTCAGGTCAGTGAGGGCACCGGGCAGGCTGGATCAGGGCCATACTCTGGTGGTCTAAAGAAGACAATCTTGGGGCCCAACCCAGGGGGTCAACATGCAAATAGTAACCCCCAAGTGAAAGGCATAGAGCAGATCAGCGTTCTCACATTACTCTTGCTGCCCATGACTGTGACACACCACATGAGGTTTTCATATTTAATTAAATTCAATTTCAACAATAGAGAAAGCAGGTGTATTTCAACAAAGGTAGAAGTATGTAATCATAAGTGAACGTTAAATTAACCATGATATCTCTGTTGAAGTCCATCAGAGTCCGCTGGCCTAATGTAGCAATTGTCTGAAACATGGTTCTGAATGTTAAATCAGCAAACTGCAAAAATATCAGTATACTCAGACAAAATGTGTTATGTCTTCATATAGCATGATCAAAACTGGCCCCCCACGCTCATTCAGCACATGCATAGCAGATGAAATTCAGTTTTTCTGTCTCAGACAAGCCTACCCACTGCTGCCTCCCAGTGGCCTCAAGGGCACCTGTAGCACCACAGTCATATTTCCTTTCAGATCCTTGTCCGGTGGCCCAGTTCTGGTAACAGCCAGTAGTTGACCTGGTCCAAAACCAAAAGTTAAAGTCACAGGTGTAGCGTAGTCCAAGCCAAACGTGGGGTGAAGTGGCGTTCTTGGCCATTTCAGCCACCTGTTCTTGAATGTCTTTGCTGGTAACATGGACAAGGTCAATATGGTGCTCCCTGCAGTAACTCATAGCTTCAATCCATGTCATGTTTTGCTGGATTAGTATCAGATTTGCTTTAGGAAGACAACAGAAAGAGAAACAGTACTTAATTCCATAATATGTAATGTAAATTTATGCTAAATGAATACACATGGGCACATGATAATTTTAAACATACCTTGAGGCAAACTTTTACTGTTTTGAGTTGACATTAGCATTGAAAGCTGCGTTGTGTTCGGGGCTGAAGTCACCACCAGTTTTGTTAATGCAGAAATACCATCTGTGGTTACTTTGACAGAAGTTGCTAGCGGTAGCGGCATTGCTGTCACAGTTGACATTTCTGTAGTTGCATTGCTGAGCAAAGAACTTGAGGTACTGTATCCAACATTTGTGGTATTTGGTATTGTCAGTTCAGTGGCAGTTGTTTCTTCTTCTGTGGTAACGTAAGTAGTGTTTGGTTGTTTAGTAGAACTAACCACAGTATTTGGAAGACTCGTCATATTTGTTGGCAGATCTGTTGTTACGGTCTCCTGTGCACTTTTCTGATTGGTGGTTGTTGGAATTGATTTCTTCGCTGTAAGAGTCAGTAATTAATGGACAGTGGTAGATGTGGCTCAGTTGTGTAATATGTAAGGTTACACAACATTAAGATATAACTTAAAACAAATTCTACAACATCCATTTGCTGGCATAGAGAGCACGCAATACCACAAGTAAAGAACACCAACTTACCCCCGCGGCAAACAAAATTGCGTTTGCCTCCACATTTCAGGTCATTCCACTTCCCTTTATCTTTGAATATAGCAGCAACACAATCCTGATCTTCAAGGTAGTTAGGCTGGAAGGGTTTCCAGTAACGGAATGATGAGTTGCTCCCATCGGACCACTTCCAGGGATCTTTGAAGAGGCCAATCCACACATTTTGTGACACAGACACATTGTGTACTGCCTCATTCTCTTCTGCTGAGTGAATGCTAACCAGATCAGATGATAAGCTCCTGCAGTAATTCTGAGCGTCCCTCCATGATTTGGTATCAGCAACAAAAATGTGACCACGAGTTTCACCATTACCTGCAAGTCCCAGGGTTTGATATTTTTATCACATAAATGTAGTGAGATTCTGTGCCATGTGAAATAACCCTTACTGCAATGTTGTCTTTGTACTTACCATGACAAACAAAACTTCTTTTAGTTCCACAGTTGCTGTCAAACCACTCGCCGTGTACATCCATTGCTGCACATGTATCTTGATTTTTTTTCCGTGGATCTCCTGCCCTCCAGTTTAAAAAATCTATTTTTTGATCAGGCCAAGACCAGTGCCACATCCACACATCTCCAGTTTCCAGTCCTATCCAGGCTCTGGCAGTGGAAGTTGAAAATGAAGTGATCAAATAATTCATATCTGCTGAGCTGTGAACTGTTGCTAAATCAGTGTACATCTCTCTGCAATAGCTCTTTGCTCCTTTATAAGTCTTTGAAAGATCAATAAGGTGAAAGTCTGAAGAGCCCGCTGTGAAGGAGCAAATTCCTGTGGAATTACAAGCAGCATAATTAGTCACAACGGTTTGAATACCAACAATAACAATTATAAAAATACTCTCATATCCACTGATAATTTCTCACCATAATTTTAAATTCTAAAAAGTAACCCTTCTTCACTTTTCAAAAGCTTTGTGTCTATACGTACCAGTATCCAACTACATTAATGCATTTACGTTATACATTTACAAATGTGAAATCAGAAAAACATTATACAGTGGGAAAAATCATGTAAAGTACAAACCAGAGATAAAAATCAGAATTTGACTTCTTTTCATCGCGATGAATCTGTTTTCAGTCATGAACATAGCAAACAGCAAAACAAAATGCAAAAAAAAAAAAAAAGACATGTTAACATAATGTTGTGCTATGACCAGGTGCTGTTCCTAACATAAGGTGCCAACAGCTATGAGCACCACAGTATTTGAATGCCACTTGGCGTTTAAAGAATGCCACTTGGCTTGTTAAGGGACACCTCTTCTGTAGCCACTATAGACAAAGCAGTTTTTCAAGTTTCTTTCCGTCTTCTAGATACTGTGCGGTACATTGCTTGCTGGTTTGTTGAGATGAAATGATATAAAAACAGCGACACCTGCCATGAAATGCAAGGATACCAAGCGGACAACTTTAGAAGTCTGCTGTCAATTGAATGATCCAAGATTTTGTCATTATTTGGCAATGTCAGCGGACGGCAATGAAAATTAGTCTCTGACATCATGTCCATCAGTCACGTGGTTGGTCAAGAATGAAGATGAGCATGTCTTGTTGGCTAATAGTGAAGAATTTAAACCAGTTCCCCTATGTTTCCCTTCTCCTGTCCTATTATGAAGGTAAATGCAGAGAAGGGATTATGGTTAAACCACCTAAAAATCAGCCATTACCTGTATAGATCATGGTTCAATCTCTGGCCCTCTCTAAGTGTCCATGATCATGACACTGAGAAACCGCCCCTGCCCCAATTTATGTCTATGGTAAAAGGGGAATTATTAAGTGGTTAAAATTATTCATTCAAATTTAATATTTGAATGAAAAACAAAACAAATCAATCAATCTGAAAAGCAAAAACAGTATTGTGATATTAGGGGTCTGTTGGACCCTGTATACTGGGAAATGCTATGTTGTCGGGGGGGGGGGCATCTTAGGGCAGCTCTTGTGTGAGTTTCCACAGACACATGTTTCTTCTTAAAAACTGCTTTTTAACGTGAGTGACCAAAGGGGATTTTTAACCAAATTAACCATGCGGGGAAAAAAAGTAATTGATCCTTAAAGGACCCTTCTATATCCAAGGGTCAAAAGGTTTTGCAAGTAATTAAAACTCTTACAAAAGTGCAACTCAGTCTTTAACCTGGATAAAAAAATGGAGCTTAAAGATGAGCTTTAAAGCGAACATTGTGTTAAATATTTTTGATAGTGGAAAACATTACTGAACAACTGGAGCAAGAACGTGTTGTGCAATACTGCAATTGCCCTTCCTGTCATTGTCAAAAATATTCTAGCACTTTTTGTAGGTGTGGCTGTCCAAAAATTTGCTCACATTAGATCAGCTGCGCAATAATTAGGCTACACAAAATCCACACAGCATTTTTGTTTGAATTTATGACGCTTTTAATTTATTTTATACTTAAATTTTTGTTTATCAGTGGCTCATCATAACCACAACAATCAAATATTTCCATTTGTCCAGGTAAGGTAGCTTCAGTGTGTCAGAGTATACGCAGATGTGTTGTGTTGAGTCATTTTCCAGTACTTAGTCTTGAATGCATCAGTAATACCCTGTTGTGATAGTGTTTTGGGTATTGAACAGTTTGATGCTGTGTGTGAATGTGTAGAATTTTGGAAGGCCATTTATTCATTCTCAGAACAATATATGATGGAAAATTTGTAAAAAACCAGAAACTGTATTATCATAATTTTAATGCAAATGTTCTAATCTTTGGCAAAAATGTAGGAACCGAAATCAGCCTGATTAAAAAAATGCATCAAGCTGAACATGTAGTGCAGGAGTGTCATATGACAATGCTGTTATGGGTGGTCCCATGAGACATTTTGACTCTAGGGATGCTGGCACCGAGCCACTATGGCCTGTAAACAACAACAGCGTCAAGTTGAAGTAAACTGGATCTGAGTGTCGGCCTTGTTGTCTGGCGCTTGTCTGATTACAACAAGCACAGTGAAGTGGTCTTCAACAATGCGTCGAAGGTGTGTCTGGTAAGTAATTTCAACCTTTAAACGACCATCGGCTATTTTGCCAACAACTTCTTCTCCAGACTAACACCCCGAGCCGTGCAATAGGCTAATTTTAGCTATATTAGCTAAGTTATTCGTAATTGCAGCTAACAAGCTAATCTTAGCTACGTAGATAACATTTATTGTAATGGTTCGACCACTGTCAAGTTATCAAGCTCCACGTTTTTTTTGATGACTAATGGGGTATGTTTAAATGTTAGTTTTACGAAACTATACAGAATGCGGTATCAGTCAGACGTATGGCAACCAAAGCTAATGTTAGCTAATGTTACCCAGCCAGGGTCTTGGGGACGTTTATGGATTTGTAGCTAGCTAGCTAACGGTAAAAGCAAACGCAGGGCATTAATTATGTGTTATGGCCATTAACACATTGTACAGATAATAATTCATGGAAATAATCATGGACACTTGCATTTCTGTTTGCGGTTAGCGTTTATTTAATGCTGTGCTCCATGGAGTAACGTTAATGTCAACATTACTGCGTATCGTTAGCAACATTCAGCAAACGTGTAACGTTATTGCGATGCCAACAGGAGCCAGCTAACGTTAACAAACACCGACTAATGTAAGCAAAGGTTAATGTGTCTTACTGTTTGTTTAGTTGGAACAAAGATTCTTACACAAAACGTTGTTAACTATCGGTGCATTTTCCTTTAATTTGAGCAATCTGATGAGGTGAATATTGTGAAACAATTTGACTTTTGGGCTTCTCTTTAGCCAATAAATTGTGTGTTTGCAGTCACATTCGTCCATCAAATCACCTTTTTGTGCGACAGTTGGTAGGTGTCAGGTTTATTTTGAGATTTTAGTTTAACAGGTAGCCTGGTTAACTTGAGAATTTGGAAAATTTTATAATCGCCGTCACTGTGTCCTCCAATCGCGTCTGCAACTAACGTTTATTGTTTTGGTTAATCGATTGGTCGATAAAAAATGTCAGTAAAATTGTGAAAAATTCACATCTCTATTTCTCAAAGTCCAAGTTGATGTCTTCAGATGTCTTAAGTTTTATGACCAACAGTCCAAAATTCAAAGATATTCCATCTTTAATTATGTAAAACTGAGTAAAGCAGCAAATCCTCTCAATTGAGAGGGCAGAACCAGAGAACGTTTGGCAGCTTTGTTTAAGAAATAATAGTAAAATCAAGCATAAAACTAGATGACAATAGATCAGTAATTGTTTCAGCTCTACTTGCAGTGTATAATTACAGCCATATACAGTTAAAGACAGGTATCATTCAACTATATTCTTTTATGTCACCCTCAGATTGATATCCTTCAGACGGGACATCATCCTCTCCACTGGGTTGCTTACTAGCCATGTCCTCACAGCAGCCCAACAGCTCAGCCTCCAACAGCCCCACCACCATCTTGGGTTCTCCTTTCTCAGTGATCAGTCCCTCACTTAACTCCACAGTTGTCTCACCCTCTCTGGGATTTGGACCCATCAGCAACAGTCAGGTAATCAAAAGGCATTAGAGTCTGTGAACTGATGTCATGGTGTACTTAATTTCCATGTTGAAGAGATTAATGTGTTTTAGCTGTAGGATACTTGTCTTTGTTTTCTTACAATATGTACAGTGCAGTGAATAGCACTTTGGATGTTACTACTTGCCAGAAGCTTTTCACAATGGACACACTGATGTCAAATCTTTATTTTATCAACATTGAAAAAACTGACAAATAAGTCAAACTAACAAAAAAAAAACAAAAAACACTTTTGTCATAGCATACAATTAACCAACAGCATTACAGTGTTTAAATGATTTATTTTTGTTGCACTGTGTATCCAGATCTCATCCTCAGCACCCATATCAGGGATGCACTCGATCAGCAGCTCAGAGGATATCAAGCCTCCATTTGGCCTGAGGCCCATGCCAGCTCACAGCCCTGGAATAATGTTGTCTCAGAAACGCCTGTGTGTCATCTGTGGAGACCGCTCTTCTGGTGAGTGATTGCACAAATAGCAGGATTAGCAGATGTGAAACATCAGCTGGAGACTGAGTGTGGACACAACCTTACTGTCAGATGTTTCTGCCTGTGTTTAAGTTTTAATTAACAGTTTAACAAAATGGATCTCAGTTGCTGTTCCTAATGAAAAATAGAAAAATGTGTGTCAGACTTTTGCCTTGACTTTGATGGGTTGTGTTTGATCTTTCCATTGGCCTCTAACTTTACCTTTTTTTTTTTTGTTTTGTTTTGTTTTTTTTTTAAATTTCTGAAATTTAAAGGAAAACATTATGGAGTGTACAGCTGTGAGGGTTGCAAAGGCTTCTTCAAACGAACTGTGCGCAAAGACCTGAGCTACACCTGCAGGGATAACAAAGAATGCCTGGTCGACAAACGCCAGCGCAATCGCTGCCAGTACTGCCGCTACCAGAAGTGCCTGGCCATGGGCATGAAGAGGGAAGGTATGCAAGAGACAGGGTTGTATCAGAGGTTTAAGTTCATAATGAGAGCCTGTTTGGCTGTTGACGGTTACGGCACATGTTTTGTTGTGAGTTGTCTTAAATGCCACTACACAAAGGGGACATGCAGTATATCAGAGACTTCTACAACCAAGAGTTAGATATATATTTTTAGAATGATTTGAACATTGGCAGTCAATTAAATTTCTTAGAGTAGTTCATTATGCAAAAGGAAGCGCACTTAAATTGATAAAGCAACATTGGAATAGTTCAGTGTTTCTGGTATAGGTGAGAGTGGTTGCTTCATTCGATAAATTAAAGGGTAGAGTAGGGTATATTGGGGCTGGTTAATATAACTAACCCCTCTCCATCTCTTTCCTTCACTTTCTCCTATTCTACCCTTTCTCCATCTTTCAATAGTGATCAAACATGTAAAGTGGATAAAAGAAGATGGAAAAGATGAGGGATGGATGAGTATGGCATTAAAATGTTAAAGATAATGTATTTTAATGTTACTTAGAGAATTAGCCTGTTGTGTTGGACATGCAAAATTTGTTCACTGGGGGATTCGTAGGTGAAATTGTATCCAGAAATGTGAGCGAGCGTGAATAGCTTTGCTATATTTCCTTGTGAGGATAGACTCCTTTACAAAATAAGCAGTTAACCAGCTGTAGTTATTTGCTGAATGTATGTAACTGTATTTAAAATCTGATGGAGTGGATCGGTGTTTATGCGCCAAAGAAAATAATGGTTCAAATTCTAGTGAAGGCCTTGATTTATCTGCAGATTTTGTGTGTCTGTTAGATTACCAGTTAAATCACCTTCCCATGTCAGTTTCTTATGGCTGCACTTTTGTCAGAGTGTCTGATCTGCCATTGAGACGAGTAGATGATATGTTACGGTGTCAGTATTTTCAAAGGGATTCTGACAGTTCTATTTTTTTTTTTTTTCCTTCTTTTTCCCTGATTTGTTGGATGGAACTTAGAATATGTGGTGGTACCTTTTATGGATTGGAGATCAGTCTCCTTTTGGGTTGCTGTAAAAAACATAGACTTGTATTTTCACCACTGTTTAGTTTTAACAAACTTCACACATTAGTCTCTCGGCTCCTCATTTGTCCTCAAGGTGGTTTGTGTTGGTGAGGACAATACCACTCTGGAGCAATGCTGCCATTTGAGTAGGAGTGGGAAAAATGATAGATTTTTAGATGCATTGTTATTCTGTCTTTAATGATTTCATATTCTATCGTTAAACATAAAGCTAATGCATGTAATCTAATTCAAAGGCATGTTGATAAACTAGTGGAGGTTAGTTTTCTTCTGTTGATAATGGAAGGAAATTCATCAGACTTTTGTCATGATGGATAGTAATTATGTAGCATACACAGTAGAAAAAGTATGCAAATCCAAAATCAGTGTGTACAATAATACATTGATAAACATTTTATAGTAATTTTCTTAGCACTCTGAATTGACACCACATCTTTAGGAATGTACAATAGAAATTGCCAGCCCTACATTTCAGTTACAATTGACATAATTCTGAACCAAATACATTTTATTCCTGTTACTGACATGATAACATTTTTGTCAAGAAAGCACTGAATTTGAAACAGGTCTTTCTCAATGCAGAAGAGTCTTCTGTCATTCTTCAGTGTTAACCATCACCCCCCCGGTTTTGTCTGCCACAGCGGTCCAGGAGGAGCGCCAGAGGAACCGAGAGCGTGAAGGAGAGCTGGAGTTCAGTGTTGGAGTGAATGAGGAGATGCCTGTGGAGAAGATTTTGGAGGCAGAGACAGCAGTGGAGCAGAAGACTGAGCTTCATTCTGATGGAGGCTCTGCAGGCAACTCTGTGAGTGGCTGGAACAAGGCATTTAATAGATTATATAAGTAACTGTGTCAGTCATCTGTTTTTCATGGCAGCATAACGAGTTTGGGCTCAATTTTCTAAGATAACTTGATTTAAATGTTGTAATTATTGGAAGCCTTGGAATTGGTTATATAACTAAGTAATCATATTGTTCTATTGTTTGGATTCAGCCCCATGATGCAGTTACCAACATCTGTCAGACTGCAGACAAACAACTGTTTGCCTTGGTGGAGTGGGCAAAGAGAATCCCGCATTTCTCCGAACTGCCCCTTGATGACCAGGTCATCCTTCTGCGTGCAGGTATGATCGAGCACCTGCAGTCATGAATGATCCATGTGGAACTGTGCCTTCAAAATCAACACAAAGAACACAGAGAACAGATCCACATTATGTCTTCGCAAGTTTGTAATCGGCAGATTATAAATGTTACGAATATTACAAAGTAGACTTCTGAAAGAACAGCAAGACCAAGGACATTTTCTGAAATGGTCTTTTGTCGTGTTTTCAGTATAATGCTGTATTATACAATGACACTGCTATATAAAGTAGTGCTGTGCTGAACTGTTTAATTAATTCTATTTACACACTAGACAGTTAAATTAACCACAAAGGTTTGATGGCTAGAACACAAGGAAATAGTTATAAAACAGATTTGCCACAAGAGCAGAAAAAAGCCTGCAAGTTTGTACCCTTTGCTGCTCTTCACATCAAGACTTGGATAGAAACTAACTACAAAGCAACTTGAAAAACCTCAGTGAAAACCCTAAATTATGGTAATGTTGCACCTGGATGTTGGAGTTTGTGCATGGATAGGTTCAGTAAAAGATAAGAATATATTAAATGAATGCACAATAAAATATATTTGAAGATGGAACTCAGGAATTGAGGAAGATTTTTTTCTCCAATTGTTTTTTGAAACACAACTTGGCACAAAAACTTGTGCAGCTGTAATGGCAGGGATATGGAAGAGTGTGAGCCTAGGCACTGAGATGACAGTAGCCTCATACAGGGATAATATACAAGTAGTTTGGTAGACATGTTGGCAGAGTCACCTGATGGGTGATGTCCCAAGTGGTTTTTTGGGGGGTTTTTTTTCCAAAGGGGAAACTAGCAATAATAATTTTAGTTTAACTTTAAGTGTGTTGCACTGACACACCCAGTGGAAGTGAATCTCAAAGGGAACTGTTGGGTAGTTTGCAAGTGTTTGCAACAGTGGAGGTGCAGCCTGATGTGACAGGGGCACAAAGTCACACTGAGATCAAAAACTGTGTGTTTTACAGAATTGGCTTCAACCAGATAAAGAAGTGTGTCCCTCTAAAACAGCTATTCATTGTAAGGGTAATTTCACCTTAAGAACAACTGAAATGTTTTTCACTGCAACCATGACTTACCAGTGTTTTTGTTGTATTTCATTTGTCAGGGTGGAATGAGCTCCTCATTGCCTCGTTCTCCCATCGCTCCATTGCTTTGAAGGATGGAGTTCTCCTGGCATCTGAGCTGCAGCGCGACAGTACACACAGTGCAGGAGTTGGAGCCATTTTTGACAGGTACATCGATGGAAACAAAACATTTCCAGCTTAAATGTAAATTGCAACTAATTGTAATGCCTAATGTTTTACATATGTGTATCATCTAAATAATAACTGAATTTATTTAATGCAGGGAGAGTGTGCAGAGTGCAGAGGTCGGCGCCATATTTGACAGGTAATTTTATGCTTTTGTGATATTAAGAATGTCTTTGAGTCAATAAAATGCTAGTAATTTTCTCATTATGCTCTTTGTATTTTACACTCTTAGACTTTTTCAAAAATCTTTGCATCGTTTTTCATTATTTAGGGTTCTTACTGAGCTCGTCAATAAAATGAGAGATATGGCAATGGACAAAACAGAGCTGGGCTGCCTCCGAGCCATCGTCCTCTTCAACCCAGGTGCTTGACAGTGCAAGACACTGCTGATATCTAAATAAGAAAGATTACTTTTTTTTTTTTTTTTTTTTTAAACAAAGTATTGTGTATCATTAAGTGTCTAGCCCATAATGAAAATATTTTCTGTATTTTCCTGCAGATGCTAAAGGGCTCTCCAACACCAGTGAGGTGGAGCTACTGAGAGAAAAGGTCTATGCATCATTGGAAGCCTACTGCAAACAGAAATACCCAGAGCAGCAGGGAAGGTAAAAGTCTTCAGTCATGACAAACCTGGCGTAGTTTGTTTTTTACTCTACTGCATTTGTTTTGCAGTGTAGAGTGTCCAAGTTAAACATCACTGGTGTATTGTTTACCATATCAAACTAAATGATACTCTCTTTCCTCCCTGCAGGTTTGCTAAGCTGCTTCTTCGACTGCCAGCACTGCGATCCATTGGCTTGAAGTGCTTGGAGCATCTCTTCTTCTTTAAGCTGATCGGTGACACACCTATTGACACTTTCCTCATGGAAATGCTTGAAGCTCCCCATCAGTTGTCTTAGATAGGAAATGCGTACTGTGGTTAGGTTCAGATAGCTGAAGTCTGGGAAGCTGGAGTGGGACTGGAGTGGCACTTTAAGTTCTTTGAAGATTTGTCAATTTGTCTCACTGCTGTCTGGGTTACACTTTTTTAGTGCAGCACAGATTTGCTCTTTAGACCAAACCCAAGGCTTGGCATGATCTACAAGCTGGTGCTATATGTTGAAATAACTTCATGAGTAACTATGGTTTAAAAAATATTTTTAAAAATGTAAACATTTACATATTTCCCTCACAGGAATAGTATAATAATTTGGGTACACGTTTTTATACAAACTTTTTAGACACCTCAAACATTAAGCTTCAGTTGTTTCTCCAGCTGAACTGATCTCTAAACCCTGTTTTTTAAAAAGGAAGGCAACCTCAATGGTGAGTACGCATTAAGGACTTAGTCTTCTTTTTATAATTTCTAATTCAAACCAGATCAAAAAATGTATTATTGTACCAAACAGTCACCGGTAACTGCGTCCAACCACAGCTCTGGGTTTACTTCTATCCATTGCAAAATATAAAATTCTCACAGTGACCCTGGGATAGACAAGTCAGTGATTGAAACTGTCAGGTCAGACTTGTACATGTTGATTGAGGATCAGCTTTGTGTCTGGTAATATACAGGTAGTGTTGTTTACTTCTTTGCCATTTTATAAATCTTATCACTTTGTGGTTAACGATTAGACTGCACTGCACACTTGCTATGTACTATTTTTAAAACATACTTTCAATAAACACCTGGCCTGTAAAATGGTCAGGTGTTTGTCTTTTGGTGCTATTTCAGAGATAAATTGACATTGTTGGTGCAAATGCACACCAAACCACAAACCTAAGAAAATATGCAAAACTGAAAATCCCTTTGTTGATCTTTGTTGAAATGTAGCAATATAAAATGTAAAATGCATAAGAGCTTTCTGCTTGTCAGTTGTTCAGGGGTTTTACAAAGTAAATCATGTCTGGTGGAAAGGGAATACTCCATTTTGTAATTTATCTATACAATTCTAAGGTACTGTGCAAAAATAATTGTTCAGGGAAAATGTATATTGATAAATTTGAATTATGATCAGGAGATACAAATTATTTAATTCTTATGTGCCCTTGTTTTTAGTTTTCAGCTAGTATAAAGCAGAACGTGTCTTGGGTTGCACTGGATTTGCTGAGACTGTTTCAGCTTTTTTTTTTTTTTTTTTCATTTTTTTGATGCTCAGTTGTATATCCTACTGCCCCCCGTCTCCCCCTTTTTTTTTTTTTTTTTTTTTTTTTAAAGTAGCTGTCTGGTTCATTGTAATGTCTCTGCAATTTATTAAAAGCAAACCATAATCACAATTAGATCCATAACACCTGTGGATGTAAGAATTTTAATCAAGACCAGATGAGGTCTGTATGATGGCTATGTGTAAACACCAGATGAGCTGTATTGGTTAGCTTGTCATCGACCTCTGTATGCTCTTGAACATAAAATGACTTGAAGCATGGGTTGTGTGGACTAAAAATAAAGAGGCTTAAGTTTTTTTTGTGGTGTTCTTTTTCTTGCCCAAGGGGGTTAAATATGACATTTACTTGTACCTGGACGAAACCCAGATTTTAGGCCAAAACGACACTTGAAAGGCGATTAAAGAAAATAGTCAAAAGATATTTTAATGAGCCTTTTTATTTTAGTTGTTACATAGTTTTTGCTGTGGGCACATAGACGCAATAGAAGCCTTGGTTTGTATAGCGCTTGTGTCCAAGTTCCACAGTGATGTTATGGCACAGGCAGCAATGTGTGTGATGAGCTAATGTTAAATGAAAAGAAGAACATGTTGAGTGCAATGAAATCAAAGACTTCTAAGGGAATCCACAGGAGTAGCAGGTAAATTTGATGAGTCCGTGAAGTAAAAAGGTTTAATAAGATGCACACAAACCCTACAGCTCTGAGAACCAAAGTGAACCTCCCTTTGTATCAAGCAGAAGTGACACCTTTTTAAACCATGCATGGCTTGGTTTGCTTAAATTATATTTAGAATAATACTGCTTTTAGTCTATAATACACAATTCTACACATGGAGCAAAAAGAAGACAAAAAAAACAGAAGAACATAAAGACATTGTCATGACATGTACATCATTTTACAGCATTCCCCTATATTACTTTACACATCTATTGTGTCTTGTTTTTGACAAGAGTCAGTACAATCAGGGAAACGCATTGAGCTCTTCCCTCGTAACTTCAGTTCTAAGTTGCATGCTACACATTGAGTCTAAGGTGCTGAATAGTTTTCAGTAAATTCTTTAAAAAAAAAACAAAAAAAAAATGAACTGCTGGTGTGGTTTTATGTAGCTTTAGCATGATGTTGCGCGAGATTCTCGTTTCTCTCCATGGCTATGTTTCCATCACAGTGAAAATTTGCGAGTGGGACAGATCTGCCTTGCAACTTGCAAGCCATGATATCAGCTGTAATTATGCATGTTACAGTGTAGCCAAGGCCATCCCAAATGAATCAAAAGCACGAGCTCATCAATCCTTCAGAAACATACCCACATAACCAAAAGGTTCAACTGCAGGCTCCCTCTTATTCACTTCAATACAGATTTACATGTTTTAAAGTAGATAAATTATGGAGATTTGGTGTGTGTCCATATTACAAATTACCATGTAACCCCTGATGTTCACATTCATAGTTAAATAAAGAAGGAATACGCTACATGTCCTGTAAATGACAAATTGAGATCTCCAGTGATGCCAGGTGAACTACACATTAATTTGGCCTGATCTATCTTTAACTGTTATATTTTACCTAGATCTCGACTAGAGTGGAACAATGCATGCCCATATTCTACAGTAAGGCAACAGGATACAGCTAATGTGCATAACCAATCCCTAAGTTGTCATAAATACTTTAAAGCTATCTTCATAAACTATTTGATCCAAGATATAATGTTGAAAAAAAAAAAACCCAGAAATTTTTGCCAGGACAAGTTTAAAAACACTGGTTAAAAATAAATCACAGCTCATGAATGATTGCAATAGTATCGTCTCACCTCTCACAGACCGCACATTTGTCGTAACATTTTCTTGATTTTATATGTCCCTGAAAACGTCTTAATAAATAACTGTCTCTGAAAGGCACTCTGAAATGTGCAGCTCATAGTTTCGACAAAATAAATCTACATAACTCTTATGACGATTGCTCACCTGTAAGATTGTGCCTGCCTTCCTCAAACTGTTCCCAACTGTTCAGTCCATTAAGTGAGAATAGGTCACGTGATGCAGCTTGTCTACATTTGTGTAATCTAAAAATGTTTGTATGAAGAGCATTAGTCTGAAGCTAGTGGTATCGCCAGTCTTACCCATAGTAACATTCTCTTTCTTCCCATGATCTTTAAAAATATTTCCACTGTTTCTCTAATAAATTCCTTCTTACCCAGTAAACTAATGCACACCTGCCTTGAATCTGTCGACTTGGATTAGACATTAAAAACTGTGCTACTGTTAAATTGCTGGTAAAACTGTTTAATATATTTTCAGATTCAGATGTCAGAGTGGTTCATCAGTGTCAAGGATTTCACATTCCATTGATACCCAACTTTTACATCCAGTGCAATTGATCCTTATTTGAGCACCTTCTTGAGCAAAATGAAAAGAAACACAAAACTACCACAGTAGTATATAACAGAAAAACCCTCTGCACAAAGCCATCTATTCAATAGATGAAACGTCTTTCAATTCAATTTGTCACTAAAGCTGCAGGGCTGACACTAAACCAAGCAAACAGAGTTAGTGGAGAGTTTAGTGTCTGTACCACACTTCAAGCCCTCTGGATTCAGTCAAGGCCACGGAGATTGAAGAATATGCACTGCCAACTCTTTTGATACCCTTGGCCTTAAAAAATAAACTTTTGCGCGGGTGTTTGTGAGCAATGTCACATTTGAAGGATGATGGTGGTCAAGCCTTGTGAGTGCAGATCATCGATGTACATCCAGCAACAGCAAAGCTTAGTGGTTTGAATGCAGCGCTCTGTTTTCTGCTCTCTTTGCCCCGCAGTTCATGAAGAAAATCTCGCTCAGCCTTTTATCCACTCTCTTCAGGAAGCACTTGCGTCAAGCCTATGTAAACCAAACGCACAAAGATGAGATCAACTCATCACAGCTAGGGGGGGATTTTAGTGCCAATTCAGAGTGCAGTGGATTGCCAGGTTGGTTGTAGGCATTGGAGGGGGGCAGTGGAAGGGCTCCCAGACGTCTTAATGTCCAATGGGATCCGGGCCCAGCTCACACCTGCATCTCCGAACCACTGGACAAGCCAAGAGCGTTGGCCTCCTCCGTCGTCAAACCATTCTTCAGTGTCCTTCTCACTGTGCAGTCCGGAAGAAACATAAAGGGGAAGTTGTGAGTAAATGACAAACTGTGATAAATAAGAGCTTTTTGTGTTGTTGTAGTGTTTGCACATACAGCTGAAAGCATGAAAATAAATTATACCACTTGTCCAGTCGCTGACATGACTCACGTGATTTTCGGTTCGCTCGGGAACGTCTCCTCTCTCGAGGTTGCGTCCGCTGGCTGGGCCCCTGAGTGGCTGACCTGACAATCCTCTCCATGATCTCATCAGCTGTGTCATCTGTGCAGTTCACTGGGTCCTCACTGGCAGAGCACCATGGGGGAAGACGACCTGAACAATAAAGTCGGGATGGATAAGAAAACAACAGTAGTTGTCAATAGCAGGGCAGGTATAAGAGTACAAGAGGCTACAGCCATGCCAGCAGCTCTTTGAGGCTGTACTTAAGCACAGAGGTGCTTTGAGCTTAGTGCTAACGGCAGCCAGCTAACATACTGACAATGACAATACTAACATGCTGATGATAAACAGTTGTAATGTAGTAAAGCTGAGGTATTTCGTACAGCTCGGGGATTTAGTTACAATCAAGAAATATTGGACAAATCAAAAATTTGACCTGATGAGGGCATGACAGGAAAAGTTTCAGTATCACAGAAACTATTACAATTCATCCTGAGAGGGGCATGAATGAGTGTAAGGAATTTCATGTCAATCCATCCAATAGTTGTAGAGACACTTCACTCAAAACCACAAACCTCTTGTGCTCCCAGTCAGGGGATAACAAAAGTAAATAGGAGTCATCCTCTGGGGATCATGAATCTCAGCACAAAATTTTAGGGCAATCCATCACAGACTTGGTGAGATATTTTAGTCTGGACCAAAATGGGGGACAGCCTGACAGAGAGACATAGCCATGGCACTGTCATGCTGCTAGCATGACTAAAAATACCAGTCCTTGTGAAAGATTAGCTGTGCTCTTGGAGCAGTTATATCCGGAAACGGAATGGTGTCTCAGTGTATCGGAGGGATGATGATATTAATATAAAAGCTATGTAGGAGCTGTAACAGTATAGCATGTTTATGAGACTGACCTCTGGTGCTGCTGGCTCTGGTGCGCGTACGGAGGCCCGGCACTGTGGACGTCCCGCTCTCTCCGCCCTGCAGGCTACTCTTTAGGACGGCCTTCATGTTCTCATGTTCAGCTGCGTCTTCAGCATACTGGATACCCTGAGGCTGGCTCTCCTGTGCGTCCGACGGGGCACTGCCAAATTTACCACTCTGCAGGAGAGGAGGGGGGGCACAGGATTACAATATCTGACATTTCATTAGTAGGAGACTATGAAACTCAGCTCCATCCTACATTTAGTACTTAGGAAGAACCGTGAGGAAAAGCTTTAAATATCAAACTTGTTACAGTCTCCAAGTGCAACAGCACTTTCCAGTCTAATGCAAAAACAATTAGTCATTTCAAACAGTCACAAGTTCCACATACATGTTTATTTTGCGACTCAAACCACACACACAAAATAAATAAATCATTTAAAAAAAAAAAAAAAAAAAATCAGAATCCCCTTTTTTCCATGACTGTTTTTTGCAACGATGCAGACATGCCAAGTTCAAGATTTCAGCTGTGAGTCCTCCTAAGGGCCATTATTTTCTACCAGGAAGCATCCGTGACTCCTCCTGGTGAGATTCACTCAACACTTCAAACCAGACCATGCAACCACCTCTTTTCCTCACCCTGTCATCACCATCGAGCTTCCTCCTTCATGTGGGGTCACACACACACAGAACCTATCAGTCTCACCAATGATTCGGCCTTTGTTAATCCTCACGAATACACCGGTTATGGTTCAAATTTGTGACAGTACCGCTGGGTTGAATGTTAGTCACCACAGAAAGTTCACGTGCACTTGGTTACCCACCCCTACGTAATTGTCATCGTCATCCTCACTCTACAGAAATGAAGGAAATGGAAAAGAAAATGCAATAAGGTGTGTTGTAAATACAGTATACTGCTGGTATGAAATGAAAATCTTTCAGGAAACAGTCGTAGGGTTTCAGCTGGATAAACAGACCACATGTACACACGGACACTCAGCATTTTCCCAAATCATAAAGAAGCAAATAATACTTGATTTATAAACATTGAAAGAAAAGTTCAACATTTTGGGAAATACACTTTGCTGCTTTTATGCTGAGACTTAGATAAGGAGATTGATACTGCTCTTCTGTCTGTATGTTAAATATGAAGCAGGACCCAGCAGCCAGTTAGCTTAGCTTAGCATAAAGACTGGAAAGGAGGGGAAAAGGCTAGCCACCTCTAAAGCTCACTAATGA
The DNA here is from genome assembly GCF_016859285.1 of Xiphias gladius. Lineage (NCBI taxonomy): Eukaryota > Metazoa > Chordata > Actinopteri > Istiophoriformes > Xiphiidae > Xiphias > Xiphias gladius. The sequence goes on from NC_053421.1 coordinate 14,924,966, forward strand.
ACACGTTTTATCTTGTTTGATCTGTTCCAAAAAACGTGGGGTTATTGGTAGTTGGTATTTTGGTACTTTTGGACAAAACAAGGCTACAAGTTACCCTGTGCTTTCAGTCTTTATGCCAAGCCAAGCTGACCAGCCACTGATTCCAGTATCATTTTGGACAGATAACAGAGTTGCAGTTAGTCTCATCTAACGCTTGGCATGAAAGTGAATAAGGGTATTTGATAAAAAGTCACACTATTCCTTTAAACATCAAGGGTGCTATGAGATTTTCACCCCCGCCCCGTTGATATAAAAAACACTGCAGATATATACAAGCTATGGAACAAAAGAGCATATTTGACTGAACACCTTTGTAAGAGTGTGGTTAAGGTGTGGGTCTTGTTATTTCTCCTTCAGGGACAACCAAAGGTTTGAATTTTCACACAGTGATTGAATTAGAGTCCCTTTGAAGACTGAGGGGCCCCTGCCAAGGCTCGCTGTGGAGTCTGCTCTGAGCAGCCAACTCCTCGGGGTTTAAGGGATTTTAATCATGCAGGGAGGTGTTTGCTCTGGCTTTTCTTAGCCTGCTGCAGCTACAAAATGGGATACACTAAAAACAACTCACTGATTGTTGTTACAGTAACCTATACATGTGAATACTGAGGAACTATGCTGATGTCATTACAAACGTATGTCGTGTTTGTCACAGATGGCCACGTTTGGCGCTTTAACCAAATTAAGAATATAACCAGTGTCAAGGGATTGTGCGTATTTTTTCATAGAATTGAGAAAATACTAACTAAACAAAGACGAGGATCAGGAAATGTGACTGTTGCTTGTGGTGAAGACCACTTACATCTGTTATCATTTTCCCCCTGGTCTTGTTCCTCTCTCGGTGGTTGGCCCTCTTCTGTTTCTGTTGTAGCACACGCTCTCTTGTTGTGCGATACTCCAGGGCAAATTCACTCAGGATCTTGCTGAAGCGATGAATGCTGACCTCACGTACTGCATATATCGGATGGCCCAGGAACAGCAGAAAGGCATGAAACCTGCACATGTGTAGAGAAACATCACATCACTGGACAGAGATCCTCTGGTGGAAGCAATGTTTGAACAAAAAGTAAGGAAAAACACGGTTGTAAATGCCACTGAAACAGTTACAAATACAAAGGACAATATATTTACAATATAGAAATTTTAATCTAATTCAGTATAGAATCATTTACTCTACACCTGTATATACCTGTTGATAATTCTTCGATGTACAATCTTCAGAATAATAATTCTCTCTGCACAGTCTTTGAGGAAGTCGGACATTTTTTGTTTCAACGCCGGTTTCATCTCATGTTTCGCAATGACCTTGAGGTGATCCCAAGATGCCTTGCACCTTCGCTCCATCTGGGTCAGATTGTCCTGAAGCTGGTCAAAGTCCACCTGACAACAACATCACAGACAGAACTCCTCACAGTCTGTTGAGGACTCTTCGTTTGCAATGATTGCTACTAATAACGTGTATGAAAACACAAACTGATACTGTTCAGCGAGTTTCTGAAAAGCAAACAAGGCTAACCTTTGTCAAGCGGGTGATGGCTCCTATCTCAGAGTAGAGGTCAGTGCTGTCTGGAAACTTCTCGACCACTATGGAGCAGGTGTGGTGCAGCAGAGACTGCTTATGAACCGTGTCCTTCACCTCTGGAACTTTCTCCAAGTAGCTCAGCTCAAAGCCTTTAGCCTAAAGATGCAATGCATACACAGCAACACACTCAGATTGTTGGACGGAAACAACTGTCTGAAATTAAAAATCAAGAGCCCCTACTCGAGGACCAAATTGCAGTGAATTTCCTTTTTGGCGCAGTCAGAAAAAGGGGCTCAACGGAGTGCGCCGAGTAGATATGTAGATTCATTAGGCTGTGATTATCAGAAACCACAATCTACTTCAGTCCCGACCGATTGTTCTGCTCACCGCAGCAAAGCCAAAAAAAAAAAAAAAAAAAAAAAAAGAAAGCCAGAACGTATCATGAAAGACATAATCCTAACAGGATCTCCCTTGTTCTTATGCCAGTTTTAAATGGCTTACTGCAAAATATAAATGCAGTCATTATTGACGGGAACTACTTTTTTTGATGTTGATGACTCATGTTTCCCTTTTGCATGTTTGGCTCTCAGCCTTCAGACGTTCACTCATACATAGACTTACACACAGATGCCTGCACACAAAAGCACATGCAAGGCTACAGAAACAGTGAGACAAAAAAAAAAAACAGTCGGAGAAACAGATGCAAGTTCACACACGAGCAGCCAGACAAACAAAAACTTCCAGAAAACACACAATCAGACTGCCTCCCTCCCCCCTTTTTCCTCTCAGACAGAGCCAGGTTCAGCAGAATCCTTGACAAGCATTTTTACTGTAGAAGGACACTGTCTACTGCAGACAGTCAGGCTGCAAATTCTTCTACACACAGAGTCCACTGTTATCCTTGCCAAATAAATATGTTGGCGGGAGGAGTTGGGGGAGGAGGAGTGTCTGAGGAAATGGAGGAAGTGAGTGAAAGACACAGAGGGAGAGAAGGTGAAAACAAGAGAAACCTCAAAGCCATATATGTCTTGAAGGTTACTCACACTGGTGCCGTTGAGGAAATTGCCAATGGCCAGCAGTGTGGTCAAGATGTAGCGGAGTGTCCTGTTGTTCTCTAACTGGTCCATCCCTTCCTTAACGTCCTGAAGAGGCTCTGCCACTTCCTAAAACATTATGAAAATGCATGTCAAGAAGGACATTACCTATCCTTGCCTTTTCATGTTTTTGCAAATTCATTCTGCTCTTCTTTTCCCCGGATAAAGATGTACAGTAACATAAAAATTTACAATACATACAAAGAGATGAGAAGATGAATACCACTGTTACGTCTGTACGGGAAGTATGAAAGTAAAGCCAGCTGCCGGCTTTACTTTCATACTTAGCTTAGCTTAGCATAAAGGCTAGAAACAAGGGGAAACAGCTGGCCTTGCTATGCCCGCAGTCACTGCAGCAGGCCAAGAAAAAGTCCGACACTGTAAGACAACACGTAGTTTTACAACTTTTCTGTAGAAAAATGAGATGTAACGTGGTAATTAGCGAGATTTATTGGTGCTGATTTTGTTACCTTTGGATAGAGCCATGCTAGCTGATTCCCAGTGCTTCTAGTCTCTATGCCACACTAAGCTAATTAGCTGCTGGCTGTAGCTTCATATTTACCATACAGACCTTACAGTGTTATCAATCTTATCTATCTAACTCCTGGCAAGAAAGCAACCAAGCGTATTTCTCAACACTATTTCTTTTAATGTGTATTGTAGAGTTTCAATAAAATTACTCATGACTTATAAGTGCGATGTATCTGCATGTGATTGGAGAGAACAGGAATGTGTATGACCTTCTCTATAAGGTCATAGTCCATCTTGAATGCCCACAGCTGCAGGCGAGCAGACAGCTCTGTGATGGAGGAGAGGGTGAGAAGGAACTGTTCAGCGCTGCCCAGGGGAATATCTGGGTTGACCAGCTGAGCCTCCTGGATCCTCTGCTTCTCCTCCTCTGTGGGGATCATCGTCAGGATTTTCTAGGAGAAGGAGGAAGAATTGAGAGGAGGGGAAGGGAAAGGAGCAGGCTTATAGGATCATTAATCAAGCATATCACAAAATTTTTCAGTGCCTGTGTAATAACTTCGACATAATATTTTGGGGAGTAAATCACAGAGATGGAGAGGAAACAAACTGATTCTGACATTTCTGGTTCTGTTTATCTAAGATGTTTCCAGCTTTCCCGCAAACTTGTGTGACATCTGAACTTTCAACCTCGCGTTTGTTGTCTGGCTGAAAATACCTCTAGAGACAAAAGGTGGAGAGGAATGATCCTCTCTGCTGAAAATGAATTCAAGGAGCAGCCCCGAAAACTTCAGGTTATATAAAACCAAAGAGATGCAACATCATTCATTATCTGCTGATGTGAAGACCTTCAAAATCCGATGGTATGGTTTTTAAAATGAGCTGAAAATGTGCATGTGGAGCTAACCTTTAATCATCACTGTGATTAATTACACAAGATCAGCCAAAAATCCAGCCATGCAGCCAGAAAATCACATGATATGTCAACACTGTGGGCAATCCCATCTAGAAGACTTAAATCTCTCTTGTTTGGGGAAATCCACCAGTGTATTTTTTTGTGCTGGGTAAATATCATTCGAGAAAACCATGTTTATTTTGGACCCAGAAAGCTTGAATAAGCTCTATTTGATTTGACTACACTAGACAGTACTTATAATATGCAGTACACATTTAAATGTATGTGTGCTGAGACAGAATCCCTTTAAAAAATACTTACCTCAATGCCCTCCTTGTTTAGTGCGTACTCATCAAAGTTGAGGATAGCAGTCTTGATAGTGCGAGGAGGAGGTAAGACAGTCAAGCCTATGTTTATAGCATTACTTCGTTTTGAATCCAGGACTATGATTTCTTGTCGTTTGCCATCAACAGCTGCTTTCTATGAGAGATACAAAATGCCATCAGAAATCAAGGGTTAAGCTTTACATTTTTTTTTTTCGGGGGTCTCACCGAAAATAAAAGGGGGCTTCCTTAGGGGAATATGAATGTGAACATTTGCCCTGATTGTGACGCTAGAGGAGGGGCCATCAAAATAAAACTGTATCCTCTTGAGGAGGATCAATGCTTAAATGCTTACTTTACCCTGTGCATCCTCATTCATATGACACACCCAGACTGGCAGCAGTTTGGCCTAGTTTATGGCCAAACTTGCAAAATGATCCTTTCAAATACAGTGTCTGATAGCAGGAAGGCCTGAGCTATTACAACAAAGTCAGAGCCGAAAAATAAACCTGGTTTCTTCAAAAGCATATGTTAATACTGAATGGTTCTACTAAGTAAGTTACCTTCGTGACAGGCAGCTCCTTGGATTTGGACTCAAACAGCTGCTCCAGTTTGGATGTGTCCAGTTTGATTGGCTCCAGTTTGGACCAGAGGGACTCCTTACAGAATTTATGGCTCTTACACTGCCAGTCCACAGGACGCACCTCGTTCCAGAAGAGACGGATGGTCTTCTTCTTCTTCTGGAAGAGAGGCGCCTCCCCTCGACTGAGCTGAGGGGAGGGTGGCGGGATAGGGGCCATGAATGGTGGGGGTGGCGGCATCATTTTGCCAAGCATGGGGGGAGGCGGGGGGCACCCAAACAGCGGTGGGGGTGGTGGCAGGGCAGTGTTGCATGGTGGAGGGGGAGGTGGTGGTATCAAGTCACCTGACCCCATCACACTGTCCATATCTAAAATGTCCAAGTCATCCTCGTCCCTCAGGTCTGTGAAGTCCATTTCTTTGATCCGCAGCTCCCTGGGTGCTGCCATTAGCTGATCCCAGATATAATCCGACTCTTTTTTAGGAGGTAAAGGTGATGAGGCAGCAGCTGATGATTTGTCAGTCTGCTGCTGCAGCTCTTTAGAGGCCTCCACCTCAGGAGGAGATGTCAAGCCTTTGACCAAATCTCCAAACTTCTCCGCCACTGCTCGGACACTGCCCTGGTTGTCCAGATGTCCCACCTCCATTTTTTTCACATTTTCCTCTCTGGCCTGTCTGTGAGCCTCCAGTGTGGAGATCCTGCTGGCCAAACTAGCCACAGAGGAGTCACTGACCTCTGTCTCTTTCTCACACTTACATTTTTCTTTCTCTGTTTCTTCTACATTCCCTTCATCCTTGTTGGTTGTCGTCTGAGCATAGAGCATGTCCAGCATGAAGCGCTTGCTGTTGAGAATTTTGTTGCACTGGTCGTTCACATCTGCGTCTTTAATGCACTGATTCCATTGGCCTGTTGATGAGGAAACAATTTTGATATTAAGAGAAATATACATAGCTTATTGGCAAAGTAAGTGAATACAATTATCACCAATCATACCTGCTTCAATATCACTGGTGATCTTCTCCTCCCGCTCCTCCCTCTCCAGAGTGCTACTCGTAGAGGAGATGCTGGATGCAGAGCAGTTGTCTTTTTCATTCACTTCCTCATTCTGTCTCTCCTTCTCACTCAGCAGTACACTGTCTTCTACATCCCTTTCCGTCGCCTGCTCCTTCTCACACTCCTTCTCCAACTCGGCATCCACCTCCGCATCTGGCTCTCCGACCTCTGCTACATCAGCTACCCCTGCTTCTACTCCCTGCTCTTCTACTGCTGCCTCATCCATGCACTGTTTCTGCTCCTCAAGCTCCTCCTGCTCTTGCCTCTCTTCTCTCTCCACGCCTGACTGTTCACCTGACACCGGCTCTGCCACTACATTCTGGTCAGACTCAGCAGCATCATCTGTCTCTGCAGGCGACTCTGTCTCAGTCTGCTGCTTGTCTGGCTCGGAAGGAGGTGTGGGGGATGATTTTGATACTGTTAACTCTGGCGCTGGACTTTTGGTTCTGTTCTGTTGGTCAAGGTTTGGCTCTGAGATGTGTTCTGCTCCAGGAAAAGAAATCAAAACAATGCAGAAAAAAATGTTACTTTAAATACTTAAGTTATGTGCCTTTGTATTATCTGATAGTCTTCAAAATCATCTTTTGTGTAGAATTAAAACACCTTTAAATTGCTTCAGGACATAGCCCTAATTGCACTGACAGATTGTCTAAACTCAATCTACATTTTTCAGACCGTAGAAGTAATTCAAAGAGCAATCATTAAATTCTGTTACCATGGCTCATGACCATACAACACGACTGTAACAACTTTGCAACTTTCAAGAAAAAACTACTTCAATTTCAATCTTCAAGAAGTAAGTTTTAGAAAAATAAACTACTAAAATATTGAAAGACAACCTTTTTTAGATTGCGCCATGAGAAATTACCTTCAAATGATTACCATTGATTCATCAGAACCTCATTACAGCCATTTGCAAATGTAGGAAATTTACTCTCCCTCTTTAGACAGACTAAATATCTGTATCAATTTTCCTATAATATCCCTGTTTCACTTATACATTTTGATATGCATTCTAGATTCAAGTAATTATTCTCAATGAGCCTTTTCATCAGAAGTGCAGCGGAATCTAATTTCGCGTGATAACCACCTGCCAAGTGTTAATTCCAGGCTCACTGTGTGTGACAGGTGCATTGACAGCCAGTATCGTCTCTGCCAGCTCTGTAAGCCAACATTACAGTTCCCATATCATTCGGTTGTTAATGATGATAAATAAATTTTACACCGCCTACCCGATTTCTGGTGTGCAGTGGTGGCGGAGTCTTCCTGTGAGATGATGGATGAAGGTGTGGCACAGTGGGATGCTGAGCGGCTGGCGGGGTTGGAACTCAAACACAAAGTTATCTCTGTCCGTCCTCTTGCTGGCGCTCTGGTTCGCTCCCGCTCAAACTCCTCTGCAGCTAGCCTCTCCACAGCCTTGTACCTGCAGTAACAAAACGTAGCTTTCAGATGTCTGCACACTGTGGTTTAGATGTATGCTGATCAGCGCTAAATGTTAATAGCTGTTTAAATCTCAGCTGAGCCGTTTGATAGCTTTGGTGTAATGAGGTAGAAACATATTACATGCAAAGGAATGCAAACTGTTATTGTTTAGCTTTATTTTCTCAAAGAAATTGATCAATTCAAGAATACAAGCTACTGGAAAGATGACATTTTAGAGATACGAAGGCTTCATTTAACGGTGATGAAAAATTCAGTCAGGTTTTAGCAAATAATAGCCATAATACCACCACTTATGTTGTTAGCATTTTGATAGTTTTCTCTTTTTCCTCAGTAATTGTGGAAAAACTGAGCTGTAATCTCATTACTAAGGAGCTCAAATGATGATGTCCTTCTTTTGATACAGTAGCCAAAATGTTGTTTAACATTTTTGTCTACTGTTAACTGATTTCAGTTCACACATTTTTTTAAACTCCAGTTCACAGTGGTGAAAAGGGTGAGGGCATAACAATGAGCTAGAAATTATATTGTGCACACAGTCACTCACAGAAACGGTCAGAGGGAGATAACCACACCACATCCATGGCAAAACACAATTACACACTTGTCCTGTTAACATCAGGACATCTTAATGGTGAGCAGGCATAAAGGGGCCCTGACAACTATAATTCAGTCTGAGGCTGGGTGCAACATCTGCCATCAATTTGAGAGAAAGGATCTCAAGGCATTTACAAACCTCCTTAGTTTTTTGATCTACATTCACAACTGCAGCATTATTGTGAATCTCTGTGAAACCATGAAATAAAATAAGCTCACCTTTCCTCTCTGGCTTGTCTTGCTTCTTCCCTCCTGTCTACATAATCTCGGCTGAGATAGAAAGACAGAAACAGAGCCATAAAAAAGTGATAAAGAGACAATTTAGGACATATTCATAGCAGCTATAAATTAAGATTTGATTTCAAATCCTACGATTACTTAACTGAAAATGATATGGTAAGTGCAAAGAAAGCAAACCAAGCTTCATGAAATGCTAAGGCAAGCCACGTGAGCTCAGCATATACTTTTGCAGAGTCCTCTTGCCATGACTCAGTATATCTAATGACAACCATAAAAAAAAAAGAAAGCCCAGCTTTTATCAGACTCATGGGAGATTTGTGAGTATCCCTCCTGAGTCAAGACTGTAGCCACCTGTTTCTAAAAATTACATTTGCCAGTGTGTCTTTATTTATTGTACAGCTGCCTATGGGTCAGAGTAAAGAAATATTATATTCTCTGCGATATAAAGTCATGCATTTTTTTGTCTGACTCATAAGGTGAGACTGACTTGAAGCGATTCCTCTCTTCTCTTTCGATTCTCTGCAGACGCTCCTCTCTTTCCAGGCGTCTCCGCTCTCTCTCTGCAGCCAGCGTTTCTTGATGCTGTCTGTACGATGAAGTTAGCAAGCCCCCTAAAGTGGGTCTACATGCCAAAGAGAAAGAGCAAATATCATAGCATTATTAAAATTGAGTGATTGGTTTATGATTTGATTTTGTTCAAAAACTGAGCTTTACAGATGAGATGATGTGAGTTGCACTTAATCAGCCTTATTCAGAATATGTTCTGCATTAGCTGTGGAATAGTTGACATGCCAACCTGTCTGGTTTGGAGTCTGGTGTGGAGGGTGCTGAACTGGACAAGCGATGGATGGGTGATGTAGGAGCCTGGTGCCTGCCAGGGTATGGAGTGCCATTGGCATTGATTCTGTTAAAAGGGAAAAATAAATGCTTTGTTCTCTCCTAATACATTTTTCCACTGAAAGACAGAGAAGACAGCTAGACAGCACTTCAAGAATCTGTGATGTGATGTGATGGGAATTCTGTCATGCTGCTTGGCAGTTTCCACTGCGATATGACTGCGTTGAATAAAAGCACAGTGCCCTTAAGCACCCCATCCGTAGGCATTTTGAACAGCTTTCCTGTGAAGATAGTAATGCCATCAAACTCTGAAGGGTACCTGCAGGTGCGCTGCTTAACCATGTCTATGACTTAAGGGCAGTCTTTCATAAATGTATCTCTTCGCTAGACCAACTCTTGTCAATGGGGCCTTGTCATTGTTGTGCTGAATCCAATAGCAAATTGTGCACTTTTTTTTTTCCTAGAATATTTGCAACACTGTGTGTGAATTAAAAATAGTTAACAAAGATGACAGAAAAACTTTTAGGTAGACTGTAATATGTGCATGTCTCCCTCAAGCTCTTAATGTAATCAATAAACCTCAGAACCATCATATGTACTTCATGTCCCTGCACACTCTTGTTACACTTGACTTGTTGACTTCTGGCCTTACCTTTCAGCCCAGCAAGGCTTTCTAGCTGTGTAAGATGTAGGAGAGTTGTTTGTATCTGTCAGACTGAAGATGGAAGTGAGAGAAACAAAGAGAGTAAACAGTCAGATCTGACACTCCAAAGATTAAAATAATTAAATGTTAGTCACACAGAAAAGACAGTGAGACAGCAGTTGAAGGTAGGAGGGCTGCAAGACCACACAACAACAAAGTCGACAGGGGCAGGGCAGGAATTATCTCTGTCTGTCTTAACGACTCAGTGTGCTGCTAGAAAAACAATAAAACTGTTCTAGAAGTTTTCACTGGATCACATTTTATTGCACAGTGCCTTGAAAACAGGGAATCATTTCTGCTTTGGATGGCATCAGGGATACATACTGAGGAATGGCTGTGAGTCCAGATGTGGTTGCCTTTCTTATTTATTATTTCTACAGATCCGTGCAGAAACATGAACAACTAAGAGACAGTGATTGTGACTCATGCTAATACTTTGAATTCCTTAATGCTTTGAATTAATTTGTTGACTTGTCTTGGAATTAACTGTGGTGCAGAGCCACAATGAAAGACAGATGAGTATTAAATGTCGGTAAAATGATGCTCTCCAGCAACTGAGAAAAGGAAGTGATTTTTATCTTCCTTCTTCTGGTATAGTACGTCTTTGTAGATGACAGAGGAAACATAAATCACATCTGATGGCATATAAAGGCTTTTTTGGCCACTATGATCAAGACATTTTTAAAAGATGGAGGAGGTCGAGAGGAACTAAGCTAAAGCATGTCCAACACAAATAACCCCATGGGACACAATTTAGAAGACCACTTTCAAGAAAAAAATACATTTACAAAAATACATTTCTAGTATTACTATATCTGATTTTACTCTTATGATGCTTACATGTGTCTCTGCTGAATGTACAGTGAGATACATAGAGACACAGACACCAGTGATGGGGAGGGAAGTGTGTTTCCACATTGTGATGTGTAATGGTCTGGATGTAACACAAGATAAACTGTACAGTAGCTCCTGTCCACTACCTGTAGTGCCCTTCTCTGTCCTTGCCCTTCTCATTCTCTGTGAACCCAAGAGACACCTGGCTCTGTTTCAAGTCAGTGGATGGAGGGAGAGGCTGGGGGAGGGAGAGGGAAGGGGGTTGGTGTTGGTGTAGACTGACACTGAGGGTGTGCAGAGCCTGGCATTCTACTCAGGACAACGGGGAAGACACAGTCAGGTGGCGGGAGGAACACACCAAGGACTAAAGGTCCTCTTTTTAGGTGCGACGGACACAGGAGAAGATGCCCTGGTCTTGACGCTGAGATATTCTCTCTGCCCTTCAGGGTCACTGGCTTTAGGGAGGACGTTGGCCATACATTTTAAGTTCAAACACATGTTAGGAGTTTCTGCTACAGCTGGAGCCACACTAGGATGACAAAATACAAGAGAGTAGGAGTCCAACTGGGTAGAGGGAAAGAACCATACGATGTCAGAAAAACTACGCAAATGTGAGGGGACTGAAAGATTGAGTCACTCTTGGGAAACCAGTTGGCCTAAAATACCTGTGAGCGCCCTGTCTAGAGGACTCAATGACTGGATGACTTTCATCATCTGCCTCTTCCTCGTCCTCCTCATCCTCCTCCTCTCCCTTCTCCTCCTCTTCTTCCTCCTCCTCTGCCTCTTCTCTGTGTTGAGAGGAGGGGTTGAGGGTTGAAAGGAGAAAAGGGAGGATGTGGGCGGGCGAGAGGGAAGAGAAATTGGATAGAGACAACATGAAAAAACAGCAGCAGAGGATGGCCCGGGACAGACAACACACAGAAATGACACTAAAAACATGCTTGTCAGGAAAGAAGTAGACGTATTAGTGAGGTGTATGAGAAGGTTAGCAGGTTTTGACAACACTCCTTCTTGAAATATTAGAAATTGATATGCACAGACAACTGTTACAACTACAGTCAAATACAACTTCTACAGTAGCATTAATACAAAAAAACTTTTTAATATAAAACATCTCCCAGTGATTTTAATTGAGTAGAATGAGATTTAATTCAACGAGTAGGGTCTGGGATACATGGTCATACATGAGTCTGCTGCCGGTTTGCTATTTGGATCCCTCTTGGTTGTCTGGATTTCATTAACAATATGGAAAATGGTGATCTTCAAAGGCGGCTTGGATTTCCTGTGGTGGACTGGAAAGAAGCTAGTCTGGTATCGTATGACCTGCTGGACTGAATTTAAGTATACCTGAAGACCTGAGCGCTACCAGAAATATTAGTAGGTATGCTGCTTTGAAAAAAGCTTGTAATCAATGACAGGGGAATGGATCATGTGGCACTGGGAAAGACACTTATCAGTGATTTTAAAGACAAAAATCGAGGTAACACATGATTCCCAGAGTAAAGTTCAACCCTTGTTTTTGTCATCTGATTTATGACCTATAATAAAAAGTGGAATAAAGGGTTAGCATAATTTCCATAAAAAGGTACCATTTGACTAAGTTTTTCTGGTTCTTTTATAAGGCATAGTCCAAGCTACTGTATAATTAAACAAGATTGCAATTTGCTTCTTGCCTGAATCACCAGTTGAGGTTTCTTTGAGTTTGTGTAGTCGCAAAGGTTTATCTCGTATATAAAACAGATGCCAATGTGGAGTTTAAGCTCAATGCACTCTCACCAAAGGAAGCATGCCTTGAGACAGAGAGCAGATAGCTCATATCACGTGTTTACAGAGGCTTCCTATTTCCATCAATGGCAGGAGAATGTCTTTGACAGCGGGAAAATTAATTTAATTGTCACTGTGCAGCAGCTGTCTCCTCTTTGCCTTTCTTTAATTTGCTATTTAATTAAATTCTCTTCTTTGGCTCCAGATAGAGTGGACACAAGACTGAAATATAATACAACACTTGCAGTCAAGCTGTTTCCTGTGAAAATGAATAATACTCCGTGGACCCAGGAATAATTTATGATTCCTTTTTAGTTGCAGTTATCTCTCAGGGTTTAAAACATAAAACAAACCCCACCGGCTGAACCTTTTAAATGCAGGATCAGACCAAGTTCGAGCTAAAATGGAAGAAAGGATAAAGCTTCTTTTCTTCCATTGAACATCTTCCACTTTTCCATTCCTCTCTGTCCTCCCCCTGCCTCACCTTTCACTGATGTCTTCAACACCTTGGCCACCAAAGGGCAGGAATCTGCTTGCAGGAGTATGTGGGCTGCTTGGTGATGCTGGGGCAGAAGCGTGGCCTCTGTTCTGGAGTGAATGTCTCCGGCTGCGTCTTCTCTCCAGGCCCCGCCTTTCGTTGGTGCCGCCAACACTGGCACGTCGGCGGTCCTTTCGACAGCTCGGGGGCAACTGGGTTTCATCGTCACCATCCTCATGACGCAGAATCATCTGGGACAATGAGTCATCGAAGAGAAACTGAGTAAATAAATTGTGTGCAAGCTGTTCACAGACAGTAACCTTGGTGCACTCTTAATTTCTGGCTGCTGTATGAGCCTGTCAGACGTCATGTGACCTATGAACGATTATGTGACAAACACACCTATTAACATTACACTAAGGTTTTTTTGTTATGTGAGAACGGCTTGTAGTGTACGCTTCCTGACCTCATAGATGTTGAACTGTTCTATGAGGTCGAGGTCCGTGCCCTTCCTGCTCACGTGTCTCTGGGCCATGGCTTCGATGCCCTGTTCCTCCAGACAGTCCACCATGTCATAGTAGGAGTCCTGGTCTGGGAGACCTGCCAGAGTCTGAAACACAAACACATACGCATTGTATTTTTTTATTTTTTTTTCAAAGAGTTCTAGCCTTGTTTTTAGAACTTTTTTGTGAATGTCGTCTGAAAAATAGCAGCTCAGAAAGAAGAAAAATGACTACACAACTAGTTGATACAGTAATAATATGAAAAGTATTTACTCAATAGAATTCACTGACCTTATTGATGAGTGTCATTGCATACACCAGCAGCTCTGTATCCACTCCATCCTTCTCATCAAGGATCTCCATGATGTTTGACCACAGTTTTGTGCCTGCAGAGGCAAGAGGCATAGAACACATTGTATATCACAGGACAAACTCCAAACAAATGTGCTAGACGCTGAATAATAATAAAGTCCAAAGTAACCATTGTGTCCATCTTATATCATAAAAAACTGCTGCCACCTTTCAGCTCCGCCACTGTGCAGCAATAAAATTCAAAATTTGTTATGTCATCTCATGGCTCCCTTAGGAGAACTGCAGTCATAGCAATTTTTCCTCTAGAAAAGTGACAGAGTAAAAACAGAGCAGGGGCACTGATCTCCAGTGAGAGAGAAGCAGCTCTGTGCCTCAGCCACGAGGTCAAGTCCATCTCCTTTTCATCAGGGGACCGGGGGTCAGGTTTAGTCTTCTTATGCAACAGCAGAACTGATGGGATAAGACAGAGCTGAGACAGAGGGATACCTGAGCCCTCCACGCTGTAGCTCAACCCCCCTGCTGTATTCCACAGTACAGTTTGGAGCTCTTAGAGAGGCAGGTAACTGAACCCCAACGCAGGCAGGAGTTATAGACTGTCTCAATAAGTCCCGTTCCATGCATGGCTAGGGAGCTGCTCAGGACAACTGATTTGACTAATGCCTAACCGGAGACTCTGATCTGCGATCAGCTGAACAGCACTACAGCCACCATCGATGGCTTTATTAGTGGAATTGAAGGGAAAAGCTACCCTAAAAGGGAGCTTTTCATTTCAGTAATATTTGAATTCTCAGGATTCACTTGTACATTTGAAAAAGTCTGAAGCAGCATAGGACTCTATGGCGGCATCTACTGTGATTTTACAGAGATAAGGGGGCAATTTCTAATTAGCCGGAAGACTCACATTCAGATAAAATTCATTTTCATGTAATATCTCACACAGTCTGAGTCCACAGTCTGTCACTAATTCAATGGAGTGACACTAAAAATGTAACCTAATGACATTATCAATTCGGATGCCCTGCCAATTGTCTCTGTATGTCCATACTAAATTTAACATCCAAAAATCACTTTAATAGCATCATGTATACTACATTCTATTAAAGATTGGATTCAAATATATACATATGTAGAGAATATGTGTTTTAAATGCCCTATTTAAATCTATGACATGTCTGAGTCGTTTAAAGTGACACAACTGACAACCAACGAGTCACTGTTTCGGATGGTGTGTTAGGGACTTGAGTTTGTTTATCATATAAAACTGAACTGCTGGCTGGTTATCCTGGGCTCCTACCTCTTTTGGCATCCACAACGCTCACAGCCTTTATGAGCAGGGTGGCATTAGACTCTGTGTACTCCACAAACACCAGCAGCAGCTTTAGCGCTGTCTTCACCACCAGCCGGAACTGCACAAAGAAAAAAAACACAGTTAACTCAGAACATACAGAGCAGCAAAAGCCCCCAAATCCAAGCACAAAACATGAAAATCAACTGTGAACTTAATGCTTTTTAAAACAACCATAGACCAACATGACACAGTATGTGCTAGCCCTTTAAATTCCAAATACTAAATGGCATTGTATTGGAAAAGCTTTTCCTGTCTGAACAGTCTTGAGAGGTTTGATAAGAGTTTGACATTGACAGCTCAGTGGAACATACTGTACTATAAGTCAAGCAGTATGCAAATACCAAAAAGGTAAGAATGACTGAAATCTGCATAAAATAATAACTGCATAAAGTTACATAGTGAAACAGAGATGAGTCTAAAAGTACAGCAAGATAACTAAAGCCTGCCAAAAGTTTACAACAATTTCTACCACAACAAAATAGGAAAAGGAGAGAGAAAACTATTAGAGAGGGGAGAAATAGGCATGATGTATGAGAAAAGCTGGCAATACTTATCTGCCTGAGAGTGAAAATCAACATAATTAAAGTGGTGATTAAACCATCAGCAAAACACTTGTGAACAGCTGCCACATCAGCACTAAGACTGGACAAGCACCAGCCGAATAATCGTGGTTAGAATGAGTACTGCTAATGGAAATTTGCCATACAAAGAGATTGGGAAGACAGGGTTCTGATTAAAAAAACAAGATGAATGCCAAATATTATGTCAATATTTATATGGGAAGCCAGAAAAGCAATAAGTAAGAAGAAAACAGTGAGGAGAAAAAGACAGCCAATGTAGTTCCCCCATAAACTGCAAATATGCGCCACGATGCAATCTGGCCACTAGAGGGCTGAAGACCACAATGACAGGAGAGTTGCTTGCACGTTGACATAACACTGAGGTAGGTAATTTCAGAGTATTGAACTATATGGTTATTTTAACTTTTTTCAGTGCCCAGATGAGGTTGCCGGGTTAATTTTTAAAGTAAAGCTACTGTATCGTTGTGGCAGGGATCTTGTGAAAATTAATGTTTCATTTTCTCTACCTTGGATCCGACCAGGGTGTAAAGCCACTGGACCGTTTCATTGTGAGATATGAGGCCGTTCATCCCATCCACATACAGCATTATCTGACCAAGAGCTGGAGAGAGAGAGAGAGAGAGAGAGAGAGAGAGAGAGAGAGAGAGAGAGAGAGAGAGAGAGAGACATGGGGTTTGGTTAATCATCGACTATTCCAGCTGTTATTTTTGTTTTCTCACTTAAAGTAGTGCAAAACAGTGTTAAAACATTTGTCCTGCTCAAAAAAAAAAGAACCAGGCAAACACACAAACTGAGCTTCTGGAGAGGTAACCTTTTCAAAAATCACAACAATCAGATGAAGACCTAAAAAGAAAAAACAGCATCCACGATCCTTCAAGTCAGGGGACACAACTGGGGGGGTGCCTCACTTGATGCTGACATGACCTCCATCTGTAACAGGATACATAAATAAGAATATAATAAGAGCCAAGGGAGCTCAATGGGGGGCAGTGAAAGTGTAGGGCTTCTGTTAAAGAAATGAGATGGGGGAAGGGCGACAAACACCGCTAGACAGGAGAGGGCAAAAACAAAAGCTCCCTTTAAATATGTGGTCTTTTTTTTAAACAGCATTTCAGTGGCCATCCACACATAAGGAGGTAATGCATTCACACAGAAGACCACAGCAACAGGATGAGCACAGCTTGAACTCACTGCAACTTTAGGTGATACATTAGCCGACATGGGGCAAAAAGCTGAAATATAAACATGCGAACACCAGCTTTGGAAGGCCTGTTTATTTATTGGAAGAAACTATGGTTTTGTGGGTAATACACAAAAGTTGTCTGAAAAAGTTTTGAAAGTCCTGTTTGTCTTTAGCATGATGGGTGATCATGTTCAGAGATGTATTAGTACCTGGGCAAGTAGCTGTGCCTTAAAAGCTGAGATACCAGGTGATTTGAACTGTAAAATTCTAGGAAAAAAATACTCAAACAATAGACAGAGTTTGATCTCTGACCAACAACCACACAAAATACTTTATGTACTGTTAACAGACTTAAAAGTTCGTCAAAAAAGTACCACCTAATCTCCTCTTGCTGTGTTTAGGATGGGTTCTTCTGACTTGTTACGATGAGTGGCTGCAGCTTCTGTCACATATTTTTCCTCTCCTCTTCTCTAGAGGGGCATGAAAATCGTGAATATGCTGTTGATAAGCCAAAATTCCCAGGTGCAGCAGCTGTGTGTGCATAGTGCGCGAGAGCGTGTGGGTGGATGCATGAGTGCATGCGAGTGTGTGTGCGTGTGTGTGTATGTGTGTGTGCATGCTGACGGCCCACTGGGGCAGCTCTTCTTTTATCAATATGGGTTAATTACTCACAACATGTCGGGCCAGAGCATTCCTAACAGTCCTCTCCTTCTGTGAGCTCAGACCCTTGTGTCACAACAGTCGGTAGCATTGACAATATGGCAAATCAAAGCAGACCACATCAGAGTGTGTTTATGAAAACATGATTAACCCCCTCAGTCAGCGCGGGCCAGAGTGTCACCCTCTCCTGTAACTCCCCCGCTTTGTGTGGGACCGCTGCTGACAGATGAGTGACAGCAACAATGACATGATGTACAGCTGGTCTACTGAGTACAGAATGGACTACTATGGTACATTGTTTAAAAGAAAAAAAAAATTCTAACTCGCATGTTATAAGTGTCTAAAATAATGATTCACAGTAATTCCTTATACACAGAGACAAACAGCTGTGACTTTTGCTGGATGAGTAATGAGCTACATGCTTCTTTTCAAATCGGTAGCCGATGTCTGACCTGCATCACTGCATGGACTTTTATCTCTTGTCTGCACCTGTGTACAGTATCTGCCCTGGTGCAATAAGGTTTTGAGGAATGTCCATTGAAAACCGGGGTGAGAAAAGATAGGTGGCCATAACGAGGCTTTTAAAAGTGTCATTACACATGAATGTTCAGCTGTTGACAGATGAGACGTTAGCGATTGTTCCCAAATGTCAACCACAAAATGAAATGACTTTTAGATCATTCTGACATGTTATCATAAGACATTATTTTAAGGTTTTAACGATAGGGAATGGGTGGCTTTTCAGCACGTAGCCAAGTAAAATAAAATCGGAATGAATGTCTATATCATATGTGAATTTAATTTAAGATACAGAAATGATATGATATTAAAACTCTTACGAACCATGCCAGAAACCACACAATCATTACCTTTTCTCTCAGATTCATTAAAAGTGCTGCTTCATGGAATTATTCAATGCCAGCTGCCATTCATGTACAATTCAACTTTAAGGACCAGAAACCACATGGACTGCAGTTACCCTGTGAACGGTTAGGTAAAATGATACCGTAACTGTTTTAAAAAAAAAATAAAATTGCCTTTCATTATGGGAAACTGCAAACTTCAGAGTCTGGTCAGAAACAGTTTGAAGGAAACATCTAATTACTCTCAAAGCGATCACCTTTGAGAAGTGCAAATGGAACTGATTTCCACACACTTGTGATTAAATTAGTCATGAAACTGCTCAGGAAAATGAAAAGTTACCTGGGTGTTGCAGTTCAGGCTTTGAAAGTGTGATCAAATCATGAAACTATGGCGTACATTCTCAGCCTTGTACCTTTGTGGTTAGCTGAGACTGTGGGTCCAGAACCTGGGATGTGTTTTTAAACTCCACAACAGACAGTCATCGATAACTTTGGAAGAGGCTTAATAAGAAGAGCATGTGAGTGCTGAGTCTGTACAGGACTCCCTCAACTTCAAGCACTGATCTGGGGCCAAAAATGTGGGCCTCCATTCAAGTAATCATGAGCAGCTTTACAATACCTCACACAAAGTACAACAATAACACTGCTAAGTCCTTTTGCATGTATGTCACGTAATGAGATCCTGGCAGACAATGAGCTGCCTTCAAAGCACTCTGATTAGAATATAAATGTAAGCCATTACAGGAGGGGATATATTTGAGGAAGAAAGATTTAGGTTAAAAGAAACTTGGAAGTGTTCAATGAGCAGCCTGGCGTCTGTGCAGCACTCTCACACTACATTTCTTTCAATACTTTTACATTTGCCTTAAGAGTAAATAGAACATTTGAATGATATCAAGCTGCAGAAGGGAACCAAAGACCTACTAACTGGAGGAGACAGACCCTATTCTGGTGTCTGAACAAGAACTCTGAGAGAAGTAAAAACGCAAGCAATTTAGGTCTGGTGGAAGTGTTTCTTCAGGGCCTTTCCCTCTCATAAACCACAGCAATTATCTTCCACAGCTCCAGGAATGTGCAGGAAGGGCTGCTCCCTGACTGCTGCCGAGGTGAGAAGCACTCCGAGGTCTGGGTGGCAGCTGACTCGTTGCAGACATAAAAAAAAGACAACCTTATCTATGAAGATGCAAGAAATCAACTCAACAGCTTCCCTTCTACGAACCTGCCCCCCCTCCCCGTCCTCTCACTACTCTGCCACTTTGGTTTCATTTACATTTTGGAATTTATCAAAACTGGGTCAGCCAAACTGTCTGTCAGTGTGCAACATTTATTTTACCAGGACTTTGGGATAGGGGCCAAATCTCTGTCTCATACAGTTCAGCTTAGAGCCCCTTATCTTGTAATGGTCTGCATTACCTGAGAGCTGCACTCATAGTGTGCCTCCCTGTACCCACGTGAGCTGGATGTGCTTCAGTGCATAGTCCGAAAGAGACTTTTTATGTAAATTCTTGTTCTACAATGTCACAATAATTATTGTAAATTATTTAAATTTCATGAGTGCACACTGGATTCTTGGCAGTGACACAAACAGTACTCAACACTGACCTCACTATTTCTCATGTTCTCTTTTACTGGTGGTCATTACGTATTGTGAGTCATCAGATAAATTCAGGAATATTTTTTTTCATCAAACTTTTACTCATGAAAACACTTGTCTGGACCAAGCTAAGATATACGGAAGCCATAATCAATATTTTTATGTTAACAAAGGACACGACTACTTGTATTTGAAAGGCATCGCTTGTAGTGATGAACCCAGAGAAAAATATCACCCGACTCTCAGTTCCCCTCAGTTTTGGTTCAGTCTCATCAGCATTGTTTTCAGCTGCAGCAGGTACCTCCAAAAAACCTCATTCAGCATGTGGCCAGACACACGACTCCAAATGAATGTTAATGTTGCTCCGTATCTGTTGGCTACGGAAATAGGCGACAGTTTGTTAACATGTTCATCATATCAAATTTATAATGTTTTAATATATCAGTGTTGTGTTTACAGCTTGTTTCCACTGCCCCCAAGTGGTCAAAAGGTCAGTTACTGCAGGCTTAAACAGTAAATTGATTAACAGGGGTGCACCCCTTTTCATTGTCGGCGTATCGTTACATTGATACAGATCGCTGAAATTTTGTGTACAGTGGTGTAGTATGTTCTCTGATTTCATCACTGTAACTAACGGTGTGTGACAAGGTAGCCGCCTGTTGCCTTTCCTGTCTAATTTATATCCATGCGATCTGAGCTACAAATTAGGTGAGTCAGAAGTCGGTTGTCACATTATTTGTCCCTCAGCAAAGGCGGTTCAGCAACTTCTTTCCATGTGTGAAGATTTCTGTCATTTAAAAAATTTTATTTTCAGTGAAACTAAAATTCATGGCATGTATTTTACCTCTCCTGGATTTGGCTACTGGACCCCTACCTCCCATCCCACTGTATAATGCTAGTCTGCAATATGTTGATTCCACAAACTGTCTTGGTAATGTGATTACCACAAGCTTATGTGATGCCAGCTCAACCAAGTGCTGGACTTGTTTCCTGTGCATTAGAACTAATACACTTCTGCGCAAATTCATGAACAGTATGTATTGACTGTATTTGTAAACTGTTCTATGGGCAAGAGATGCCTTTAATAAACAATATTATTATATTATAATATCAACTATATTTATCATTAAGAGTCTACAGTCATGCTAGAAGTGAGGTGAAGCTGCTTTGAGCTAATTGCTAACATCAGCATGCTAACATTCTCAGTGACAATGCTGACATGCTGATGCAAAGCAGGTATGATGATCACCATGTTCACAGTCTTACAGTTATTAGCACAGTCATTAAGTACAGAATTTTGAATATCTTTAAAAATATATGCAAATTAACCAATCCTGTATAATCATAATATTTTATAAAATGTCCAAAATATTTTCAGTGCTCATGACCCGAATTAACCAATGAATGATGGTTTTACTTCATAAAAAGGGGCTGATTGTTTCCAGTTTCTTTTTCACAATGGCAAAGACTAGAGACCTGTCTGAGAGCATCAGAATTTTTACTATCAAAAAACATAATTCCTAAGGCTACAAGGCCAAAGATCTTGAAATCCCTGTTCAGCAGTTCGTAATGTTATCAAGAAGTTTGAAAGTCACTTAAGACTGGTAAGATGCTTCCAGGACGTGGCACTAAGAAGAAACTCAATGAGAGAAGTCCTTGAAGTTTGATTCGGAATGTAGAAAAAACACAACGCAAGACTATCTAATCTAAAGAGCTGCAGGCTGACCTGGAGCACACTAAACCAAGTAGGGCTCCATGGGTGAAGGCAAAGGAGGACACCAAAGAAAGGCAAAAAAAGGTAAAGACTAATGTTTGCTAAAACTTTCATAGATAAGCCGCAGCCTTTCTGGGATAATTTTCTATGAAACCAAAGTAGAGCTCTTTGGGAATGAAGTACATCTGTTTGTTTATAGGAGACGAAATGAAGCACATAAGGAAAAGAAGACCCTACTTACAGTAAAACATGGTGGAGGTTTTATTATACTGTGGGGCTGCTTTGCTGCCTCTGGTACTGGAGGCATTGAATGTATCAAAGGACTGACGAAATCAGAAGATTACTAAGGCATTTTAGAGCAAAATGTGTTACCCGGTGTCAGAAAACTAGGCTTGAGGCGATGGTCTTGGTTCTTTCAGCAGGACAACGACCCAAAGCAGACATCCAGCAGCACAAATGAATGGTTGAAACGGAAAAGATCGACTGTTTTAAACTGGCCAGCAGTGAGTCCTGACCTAAATCCCATTGAAAACCTTTAGAGAGAGCTGAAATCTGCCATTGCAAAAAGGGCTCCTGCAAACTTAAAAAAGCTTGAACGCATAGCAATGGAAGAGTGGCAGAAACTACCAGCAGACAGGTGCAAGAAGCTTCTAGATGGCTACAAGAAAAGTTTAGAGGCTGTCATTGTTGCCAAAGGTTATGCAACCAAATATTAGTGAAGGGTGCCAATAATTGTGTCTAGGGTACATTTAGTGTTTGTATTATTTCACTATTATGCAAGTTTTGTTTTGTGATTCTTTTGTTTAGTAATTTTGGACATTTTATTCATATCCTGATTAGAGAAAATTGGTCAATTTGCATTTATTTCTATAGATATTCTAAATTCTGTACTTAAAGTTTAGGGGTGCCAATAATTTCAACCAGGACTGTAGTTAAGTATGTTAGTATGCTAACGTTTGCTAATTAGCAATCACGAAGTACAGCTGAGGTTGATGAGAATGTCATTAAATATGTAGGTATTTTGCCATAAACCAAAGTAAAAATTTTAAATTTTGACTTGTTGACTTTAGATGAAAAGTCAGGGTATAACTAAAGTGATTCCAATTCATGCTGAGGGGGACATGAATGTGTGTACCAAATTTCATGCCAATCCACAAACACTGCTGCTGAGATATTTTAGTTTGGAACAAAGTTGTGGATGGTCTGACTGACAGTGCCATCCCAAGAAACATGCTGCTAGCATGGCTAAAAATTTAACTGTGTTTAATCACTCGTAGATCATGTTAAAAGATGGCAGATTTCCTTTTGGTACTGACATTTATTATCACTGCTTCCATGCCTCTGTCTAGCTTCTGATTTAGAGTCTGTCTACTATAAAAAGACAAGTTTATGACTCAGGCCAATTAAACAGCTCTTATTGTATATGAACTGGAGAAGACATGTTCATGGGTTACGTTCCATTTGTTATTCAGCTAATCACCCAGACCATTAGACCCAGACACACTGCCTCTGCCAGACCAACTCTAGTCACCGAGCCGACTGCCAGAGTTACATCGAGCCCCATACAGTAAAACAACAGGGGGATACTTCCATTTTCAGAGCTGGATACATGTCTGCTAGCATTTGACACAATTTGCTGTGGCCCTAAGCCCAAACAAATTCCCTAAAGACAAACAAACAGACCTAATGGAACAATAGCATGAAGTAAGGCAGGGGTGCCTCTCCAGTATTTGGCTGAGCAAGCTCCACAGGCACCGCAGACCTGATGAACTACTGCAGTGCTGAGCAGGGCAAAGAGAGCTTTAAGGAAAATAAATAGCTGAAACATTTCCTATTCTCCATGCTTCTCTATTACCTCTGTATTTAAAATGGTCTAAAGCTGACAGATTTGAGGTGCTACTGTATTTCAGAAATTTTAGAAAATCATTTCAGAACAGACAACTGGGGAAAGCCCAACAGATGAGCATTTCCCATCCTATCCAAGTAGGGAAGACTTTGGAGAATAAGCTAGTGCATGACATCCACCCACTTGTAAAGCGAACTGAAAGATGAGCTGTGGTAAATTCTTACTGCTCTTGAGAGAGAAGCGGTGTGATTCGCTCCGGTTCTGACCAGCCATATGCTGAATTCAGTCCCAAAAAACACTCAGCTCACTGGAATCAGCCGTAAAACCCACTCGAATGCTGAGGATTTCAGTTTGCCCGCGTGCTACATTACTGCAAAAGATTTATTTTTTTTCCAAATTATAGTTTATGTATCTTAGATGGCAAGGTCAGCGATGATAAAATAAGAGCTGGAGAAATGAACCAAATCAAACATTCTCATAATATAATTGGCCTGTGTACTGAATTCTGTTACAGTAAAACAGGCTCCAGGACAGGTTTGTTATTGCCTTGCTAAGGCTGAAAACTTCTACAGATTAAGGGAGAAGAAAAAATGGGAAGGCAGAAAATAGGTCAGACAGGTGGGGTTGAATTGGGTTCAGATGCAAACTGTCTGCTCATGTCGGGGATCTGAATGGGTCCGTGGGGGTCTGAGGGGTCTGACACGGGGGGGAGGGCAGGATGGGACATATCTGGTAGGAACATGGCTCTAAGTTTAACGAAAAACATAACAACAGATTATGTTTTTTCTATTCAGTTAAAGGTTTTTTATACTTAAATTTTAATTTTTTTAACTTGTAGGTAAAGGGTGTTAAAATTATAGTTTTACTTTCTCAAAACAGGACAAAATAGTACATGGAATAATCAGTACTGTATCTTTTAGTTAGACACTGAGTATGTCAGTCAATTTGAAAGCTGGTGATTTAATTTGATGGAGAGAGGCAATGCTGGAGGCAAGACAAAATGTTGGCAGTGGAGCGAAGAGAGTGAGGGGTTATGGGCTGAAACCACATGTAGCGCTCATTTCCTAAATTTCCTCTGACCAAATGAAGTCATTCCTGTCATCCCAAAAGAGAAAAGTCTCAGACAGGTAAAGAAACTGAATTATGTATAAAAATATTATTGGCTTTCTCAGGAGGATGAAACCTCGAGAGCAAAGAAAATATTTTTTGGGATTTTCCTTTTTTGGTTGGGTGTTGGTGTTTGGTTTAGGGGTTAACTAGTACTTTTATAAAGTAAACAACACAAAAACTGTCTCCCTGTCGAGTGATCTTTGGATCATAACCAACACATTAAAACCTAAGTATGAAACGAATCAACCCTTAAAAGAACAAGAGTGGTATCATGGATATGTATCCGTGTCTGTGAGAATAAGTGAGTATTTTTCAAATGAAAAGTTTTGCACAAAGGCGCAGCGGGAGCAGTGGCTGGCTCAGAGAGCTGCAGGAGAGATCGGGTGGAAACCATGCACATGTTCCCATGGGATCTCATTACAAACTAGGAGTTCAAGTTTCTATTGGTACGACAAGAGCATTCCTGAAGATCTCTTCCTCACTCCAAACATAGGGCTTGTCCACATATGTGTGTCAGCAGTTCCTGTGTTTTCCCTCTTAAATTTCCTTTATCCTAGAGGATTTAACAGAGCATTCCCTCATCTTTTTTTAAGCATTATACTCGCATGATCATGCAGAGAAGAAAATGGTCGCACCTATACATTGATATAGATGATACATTTGCACAAAACCTCTCAGTCCAATCCAGATGGAATGGAAATGTTTATCCAGACGATATACCATAGTACAGGCCTCCCTGCTCTAGAACTGACGACCTATAACACAGCCAGACAACACAATACACACTGTTTCCAACAAGAGCTTCCAGGGCAGCTGTTAACCCAACTATGCCTGGGTTTTCATTTAAAGCTCAGCAAAGTGGTCAAACCAGCAAGGGGAGAATTCAGTTACGCGCTGTTAAACATTTAAAGAACTTGGGTCAGGATATTAAACAAAGACGATGATCCTGATTCTAAATTAAGAGAAATAAAATGTCACTCTAATATGTAATGGAGCTGTATACTGGAAAAACTTACTATTTGTGGCACAGCAGCTGGTTTCATTGATTAAACTCCTCCTTTGACTAAAGGAGGAGTAAATAATAATTTGTTTAAAGTGAAGACTCCTGGATCACACACAAACACACAACACACGCACACACGCACACACACACACACACACACACACACACACACACACACACACACACACACACACACACACACACATACACTCTCTCTCTCTCTCGTTTGTACTTTTGTCTTTGTGAGGACAATCATTGACATAATGCATTCCCGAGCCCCTTACCCTAACCTTATCCACCACAGCTAAATACCTGAGCACAACCCTCACCCTAACCCTAAAGCAAGTCGTAACCCTCAAACGGCCCTTTAAAGGTGTGTCAGAGAGTGAGGACTGGCCAGAATGTCCTCACTCCAGTGGTTTAAAACTCAAACTGGTCCTCACAAAAATAAGTATGCGCGCACACACACACACACACACACACACACACACACACACACACACACACACACACACACACACACACACACACACACACACACACACACACACTAGGCACACAGATGAAAAACAGCTGTACAGATGTGTCACTGGATGTTGTGCCTTGCTGATCTGAAACAAATAGAATTGTATGCCACTACACTGAGAAACGCTGTGGAAACCAACCAAAATTTCAACAAAAGGGTCTTGTGTTTTAGGTGCACTTGTAGCTTTGCGAAAAAGACTGCTGCCCACTAAAGTTACTGCTGTGTGTGGCACTAAAAGCTGGACTGAGCGCTGTATTGGGAGCAGTGTTCCAGGCACCAGACAGTTTAAGGGGCAATGAAACACTTGACTAGAGCACATCTCCCTTTCCCAGAGAGGCCCTATGAGCACCTACCTCTGGAAACCAGGAAGTCAAGGTGCTTTAACTCATGCCATTAGAAAGAGAGAGAAAGACATACATACATAGAGAGGGAGAAAGGAAGAAAGGATGAGATAGAAGCACCAAATGAAATACTGGCACGACTTATTTGATAAAGTAATACTTCTGAACCATTCACAACACAACTCCCATTTCTGTGGAAGCTATAAATTCACAAGTATAAGTTATAGCATATAAGGCTGTGTATATGCAATATAACACAGCATGTGATGAGATATGGCCTTCTGGGTATGAAGATAATTTATACAAAGTTTAAGAATGTGTTTTACAAAAATGTATCTGAGACTGCTTTGAAAAGCTTGAAAAAAACTGACTCTTGCTCTAAATCCCTATAGATCAAAACAAAAACTTAAGCTTTACTTCCTTTTCGATTCCACCGAGGCTTAGAAATGGTGACTGTTTTGTAAACAATGGTGTGCAGAGAGAAATGGCATGGCCTTTAAGAAGCACAAACAGGGAAAGTGTAGCTAAAAACATAGCTTATGGCGAGGAATGTCAACACGGAACATTTCAAAGCAGGGAATAATTGCTTCAAGTTGACTGTATTTGGTTTGTCTTTAATCTGTCCTCTGTCTACTGCTCCCATTTTTACAGTTACCAATTAAACACGGTTGTTACTTTTGTTAGTGCTCTTTCTGTAAATACTACAAGTGGAACGATGATCCAGGAAAAACCTTGTTATTTGTTCTTCCACCTCGTCTCCCTGTTTTGCTCATGATAATTAGTACCGTAGGGATCTTTTTTTTTTTTTTTTTTAATTTTAACCACATTGAAAACGTTTAAAAGTTTGAGCTTAGTTCAGAAACTGTTTTGACCATTTGCACAAGCTGCTTTCATTTTAGGGCTTTTGAACCACTGACTGGGCTTTGATGTGTTACTGTGACAACCTATGTTATTGTGTACCTTTTTAAAAAAATACAGTGTATGCACCTTGTGCATCAGCAATTCGGTCTGTACTAAATGGTCTTATGTGAGCGTCGTAACTCCAATGTAAGAAATTTGCATGCAGTATTTATTAAATGGATTACATTTTATTGTAAAGTGCTCTAGTTACAGCAATTTGTCCATTACCCGGAGGTTAAAAAAGACGGAAAAAAGTCAATTTTCTCTTTTTTGCAAGAAACTATTTTGACTCAGAGAAAAGGTGGCATCCATTTTCCACATTTGAATTGTGGATTTAGGGCCACAGACTTTCAGCGTAGCCTAAAATGTAAACATAAATGGTGAGAAATAACATTTTACAACCCCATGAGACCTGTGCAGTCTGAGAAACAACATTCTTAACTAGAAAAGCATACACAATGAAACTTTTGCTCAGGTTTTCACTTCATCAACCAAAGATTTATGATTTCAAGGACTATTTTATGAAATAGTGTTGTGTTGGATGAGACATAACTTGCATGTTCATTTAATTACTGAAACAAACACCATGCACATCTTTATTTCAAAAAGAAGAATGAATATCACTAATGAGCCCTTCATTACATTTTGGCTCCTGTGTGTTTGCAGCTTACAGGAGTACCAGATGGCACAGGCACCTCTGAAACAGTGACCTCACACCCTTTCCCACTGATGGGGTGATAAAGGCATACAAGCTTTCCCCTGGGCCAAAAAAGTGCAGGCCTCCAAGGAGCTAATTCCAGGTCTGGAAGCCCTTCAAGCCAGGTGTGAGGGGCCCAGAGAGGGGCCAGACCCCAGCCAGGCAGACGCAGAAAATACCCCCATCACTGAGGGAGCACTAACTGGCCACATACACCAGAAGATGGAATGAAAAAATTAGGAAAAAGAAAAAAGTGAGATGGTGTAGAGTGCTGAAAGAGCTGCAGGAACTACCTTTTAAAATGACGGCAATGTTCCGGAGAGTTAAGGCTGGGAACCTGTTCTTGTAAAATGCACGTTAGTGACTGGTGTGCATGTGTGACTGTGCCTTTTTCAACTACAAAAGACCCATAAGATTGATTTTTATTCATGAAAGAGAGCAAGATTGTTTTGTCGGCGGTTTTTTAATGCACACCAGACAGATGGGTTCAAGACTGCATTCCTTTTTTTTTTTCCACTGGCCTCAACTTTAAAGACATTAAGGCAACAAAAAAAAAAGAAATCCCCACATTAGAAGTGATCAATGTTTGATACCAAAGCAATTACTGTTGTTGCTTTGCTCTCTGTCTCTCTTCCTCTCTTCTGTCTGTGTGCATGTGTGAAAAAACTTCAGGCAACTAATTTACTCCCCTCCTGGGAATCCTTATGACATAGCTCCTCTTGGAAGTCGTCAAGAGTAAAGCGGCCAGATCTATATACATTTCTGACCTGTGCATCTGCGTTCCAGCACATGCTCCACTTAGGTTCTCCAACACATGGCTCACGAGGGAGGGTGATCTACTACACTCCACATTTCCTCAGCTGGTCAGGAGAAATTAGGTCAGGAGTTGAAACAGGTTAAGAGGGCTTTTGGGAGAGTGGTAGTTTGGTTTAGTTTCTCATGGCGATGTGGAGATACATGAGGGGAAACTCTACAGCCTGCAGAGATGAAGCTATAATTTAGCAAATGAAAGAATAAAGGGAGTTCCACATAAAGGTACTGACACAGATGTTTTATCGGAATTCTCTGGGAGGTAAAGGGAAAAAATAGGACAATACAATAAGAAAGAGTGAAAAGATATGAGAAGTGGTCTCATCGTTCACAGCACGATGACACCCTTACATGTGGTCAACTCTGAAGTTTCCAAAAGCCTGTCATTCTCTTCCTCTGCATTGTTTTGCCCATTTAACCTGTGTGATTTATGTGTCTGAGTCAGAGACCAGGCCAAGTTCAGATGAAGCATCGAACATTAAAGATCAGAGCCGACAGAGGTAGTCCCGGTAGGGGTCATGTCCATGTTTGTAACCTGCCCAGGGGTCAACAACAGTACTTTGTCACGGACATCCATCCTTTGCTCTTTGATTTTTTTCAACGACAGTTAAGGTCAACAATAAAAAAGTTGGAAAATCAGAGCACAAGCATTGAGGAACATTCAGCATCTATTTGAATAAACATCTGATTGAGAAGTGTACCCAAATCATGAGGGTCAATTACACTCTGAATCTCGTTTTTGCAAGGCTTAATGAAGTAATAAAGAGGTTTCTGAACTACAGATCTTGAATCTTAAATGAAACTTTTGTACCACAAAAGTTGGATACAAGCTTATGAATTTGTGTCTAAGTTTATAGCATATACTTTTTTACTATATATATATTAAAAAACAATTAACTAATGATGTAGTAGCTCAGGTTAAACAAACCGAAGTGCAACAAATTTTCATAAAAAAATGAGGGAGCACAGCAGGAAAAACAAAAACGAGAGAAAGTTAAAAAAAAAAAGCGGGGGGGGGGATAAGTTTTATGATCTGCAATATCCTGCCAGAACTTTTATTAGCTACTCAAGCATGTGTGACCTGCCCCTTCACAGCAGGCTGTTAAATGGTAGTCACCTTGGAGTGCTATTGTCCTCTAGTATCCCCAAACATTCTACCCCTGCCCCTCCTCGACCTTAACATGTATGATCTTTCACCTCAACGACATGGGACAGATAAATTAACCAGCTGCTAAACCTGGCCTAACGTCCGTATTATCTGTGACACACATTTGAGTTTGTTTATATACCTTAAGTGTGTGAGCGTGAGAAGGTCATCAAGCAGAATCATCAATTTACATGGTGCATGTAAACACGTGGTTCTGGATAGGTTTACGGAAAGAAAAGTGTTACAGGATTGATTGATAACATCCTTGATTAGCTGTAAATTGAGGTGTTAGAAAGTAGAAGAGAGGAAAGTACGCTATGAGTTTACTGGTGCAAAGCCGTGCTCTTCTGCAGTGGACTTACCCCTGAGGATGTAGTTCTGGTAGTTCTGGTCGGCTTCAGCTCCCACTTTTATCAAACATGTCAGTCCTTCTGCCACCACAAACTCGTGCACCAGGTCCTTGTCATCCTGGGAAGGAGTCAAGAAGAAACAGGAAAACATTCAAGATCCATCATTCATCAGAGACAGAGCCAGAGAGTATAACATTTTAATATAGCTTTTTAAAAATAAATTATCTTAATTTGATGGAGTTAGTTCGGCCTTCCACTACATAACTGCACTTAGAGCTAGATAAACCTTTGGTGGCATGAATGTCGGTTGCAAATCATAGACTAAAAATGAAAGAGCATTCACAGAAATAACAAACTGAAACCCTTCCAATTAATTAAAAGAGTTGTATGTGATAAAAAAAGTAAATCAATCCAAAAAAAAAAAAAAACTCCAGGAACTACTGAGATGATTTTTACTGATATTAATGTTCACAACTTATACACATGACCAATTACTTATCATGCTTAAAGCAGAACATTTGATGCAGCAACACAAACCTTTCTATCTCTTTAACCTGAACATTGCTAAACAATCAAGCAATGGTCAATGTATTTTACTACATTATTAAGGAGTCAAAAAAAACAGTTAACGAAAAACAGGTATTCAGACTTCTATTTGTTAGCTATGGTTAACTATGGTTTGCCAGGGCACATGAGCACACTTCGCATATCATCATCTACAGAATCCTCAGCTACAACTGATTTTTTTTTTAACATTCAGTTATAGCCACTGAAAGTGCCATGAATGATGCAATCTGCCAGCAGCTTGTTCACATGGATTCCTGTTGCTTTGGCCCCCCCACTCCATCCCACATTTTGTCCTCGATGACAAAACCACCTGCATCTCTCACACCTGTCGATGACTCTGTAATTTAAGGCCAAGCAGGAGGGTTTCTGCAGGATTTAACATTTTTTGATGCACTCTGCTGTTCAG
The DNA here is from genome assembly GCF_016859285.1 of Xiphias gladius. Lineage (NCBI taxonomy): Eukaryota > Metazoa > Chordata > Actinopteri > Istiophoriformes > Xiphiidae > Xiphias > Xiphias gladius. The sequence continues at coordinate 14,956,288 of NC_053421.1, forward strand.
ATGGGATACAGAGGAAGAGAACAAAAAAACACCGTGAGGTGGTCAGGGCTCCTTCTCTCCCAGGAGGAAGCGTAAGTGCTTCCAGAACAGCTTTACCATAGATCTGTGATGGAGACTCCAGTGATTTGGCAAACAGTCTAAATATACAGGAGTGTGCTAAAGAAACAGAGACAGCAGTTCTGAGACTCATACATGTACACTACACTTCTGCGATGTAGAGAAGTAACACTGATATGAGACCAAGTGGACATTGTATTACACAACAAGAAGGATCAATATTCTACACAACTGCAACCCTAAAAAGTCACATGTAAAAAAGGAGCTGTTCTGATATATTCTGGATCTGCATCAACGTCTGTTGCTCTCTTTTTCATCCAACTGTCACTTAACCCTCCCCCTCTGCAGTCGACTGCCCGGCTGCTCAGCCCAGCCCAAGTGTGTGTGTGTGTGAGTGTGTGTGTGAAGTATGACCAGACCTGAACACTCCACAGCTGCCACGACGGCAGACTCTCAGCAGCACAACTCTGCTTCAGAAAAACAATGCTGTGTGCAAGTGTGACTGTACATGTGTGTTCTGATGCATGTGTGCAGGCTGCATACAGCTCTTTCATGTTAATGTGTGTACATGCACATCAACATTCAAAGCCCAGGAAAAAGTATGGCAAGGGATACCTCCCAAGGAGTGCTGCTTTTCTGAAAAATGCATATGAGATCAAGACAAACTCAAAATGCAGTGGAATTCACTGGATCTTGTGAGCTCCAGTTTTAAGAAAGATATTCTTAAGAGGCCAGAATGAGCTAGAATAGAGAAATAATTACCTGAAAAATCTGCTTGAGGGAAAATAGGGCTCTTCGTAGCTCCCGTCCAGTTGAATTGTAGAGTTTTTCTGTATGGAGAGAAAAAAGGGAAAGAATGGAAAAATGAGCTGACAATCAGAAATGTGGTATCTTTCTCTGATATTGTCATACAAAAAGTGAATGAATCAGATCTTGACAAGAGATTTGAGATGATTATAACTTCTCTTGAAAAATTGAGTGCCTATCTACTAGTGTTTTAGTGCATCACTTGCTTCACACGTTTCCATGAACTATACATTTGTGTCTGCATTATGCACATGTCATTGGCAGCAATTATCCTAAGCATATAAATATGAAAAATATCCTAAAAGAGGAACAGAGAGAGCAAAAGAACAGTAGGAGCAGCTCAGAGCACATCTGTAGAGAATTAGTGAACAGAGGATGTTTCCTGCTGACAAAGCCATATCTGTAGCTTACCATAATACAAAGTCATGGCAGAACCCTAAGCCAATAGCCACCACAATGGCTAAGGCACAACACCCCCGTTGATCACTTATGGAAACTCTACAGGGCACTAAAGGAGGGATAAGACAGATGTAAGATGCTTGTGATGCAGGAGTACATTTCCTGCAACTACTTTGACAATCCTCCACCCTGTGTGCAGCCTGCCGAGTCTGCCAGGGAGTGGCAGTGTTGAGCACAGTCCTAGTAGCTCACTCATCACTGCTGTGTGAACTCTCTCTGACTCAGCAAAACCTGCCCATTACTGCTGCAGATACAGCAACATACAGTGCACTCCAGTCCAATGCAGAGCAGTGCAGTTCAGTAATCTCACTGTCTGCCTCTCCCTCTGTGTTATCTTTTTATTCACCCACTGCTTTTTATGTTGAAAAAAAATGGCATTTTTTTTCTGTATTTGAGAGATAATAATTTCTTGCTTGAAGGCATGCTAATATGTCTTAGCAAAGATCTGACAGGATATTGGCATGTGCACGATCAGGCATGAACACAGTGAGGTAGTTTGTTTCTCTCCCTCTCTCTCTCTCTCTCTCTCACACACAGACACACGCACACACACACACACACACACACACACACACACACACACACACACACACACACACACACACACACACACACACACACACTCTACATAAAGACATGACTAGCACTTTGCAGAGTGGCTCGAGTCTGTCTGTTGCATCACTGCAGTATTTGCAATCTTGACTAGATGGGCAGGAAAATTATTTATTACTGTGGGTGCATGAGTGTGTTTGAGTTACAGCTTGTATACCCAAACGTGCAACTGAGAGAAACAAACAGGCAGGCACAACATATGTACATATTGCATTGAATACACCCCAGCCACATAAACACACACACAAATCAGTTGTGCCCATGAGTTCCTTGTCATTACAAAAAGCTGCCACTAATTCTATTCAGAAGTGTGAGAAACACAGACTGATGAATGCATATGCATGGGAATCAGAGCAACAAGCCTCTATTCATTATTGTTGTTGGCTTCCTCCTCCTGAGCTGTAGAGTAAATCCCCTCAGCTGATGAACTGAGAGACAGATGGAGAGAGAAAGAAACAGGGTGTGTGTTGCCAGTTCTTCGGGTATGAAAAGGGGACTTCTAGACACCGGACCAGGATGCCTTTTCCTGTGACACAATATTTTCACGACACACACAAAACCTCACATGCAGTGACAGCTACTATATGCGGTCCCACTAACACAAATATCATCCAGCTCCATAAAAATCAAACTCTTTTGTGAAAAAGGACAAAACTATTTCAGATCTAACAAGCTAGTTTAAAAAAAAAAAAAAATCAACATATAACAATTAAGTATATCTCAATGGCCCTTCAGTCTATCTTAATAATATGAGTCAAACTTTGGGTTTAAATATGCCATGTTTCAGGACATGTCATCGCAGGGAAAGGTTGACCACAGTGGAGTAACTCTACACACTTCATATTATTGGTTTAATGCACTCTACTACAGACGGACAAGATACTGGAGATGCATCTGTATTGCAGACAGCCTGGGACTGGGCCATATGTGGTTAAAGGGCTCCCATCTGATGAAGCTGCATGCTGAAATCAAACATCTCACAATCCAGTTCCAGCAGAGTTCCTTATCTTTAGAAGATGTCTTATTTCTAATTTATCACTGTGATGGTATTTGGTATGAGTGAAGCAGAGCTTTAAATGTTTTGTGCATTCAGCGCCGTACATGGCTCAGGCACCTGATGAGTAGATGAGTATTGGTCTTTTATGGCAGAGTCCTGGCAGGTCACTGGCAACCATATCCACAACGAACAAATCTCTACAAGTCCAGAGGTATTAAGAGGGGAAGCTGTGCGATGTTGGTGATTTATGCTTTCATAAATGCCAGGAAGGAGCTGTGACTGGGCCTTTTTGGTTCAGGCCCCCTACTGTGGAATTCCCAGCCTGAGTACAACACAGCTGCCAAAGTCGGTATCACCTCAAAACTGACACATTTTTGTAGAAAGTTGTTTCTTTCTTTTCTTTCTTTTTTTTAACTCCCTTTTAAACTTAATATTCCATTATTATCACCAATATTCAATATTATTATGTTCAGTTTTATGGCTGAAAAATGTAGAAAAACAACAACAACAAAAAAACACCATACAATTTATGCGTCCAATACTTTTTGATGGCTCTGTTTTGCCATTTTTTTATGCATCTAAAATAAAATGATTTTGACACTTTTATATATTTGATACATATTAATCTGATCTTTGTGCAGCTGGCACAAAATGAAGCCCATTACCATGATTCTGTTATGGACAAAGTAAGGGCTCAGTTACCAAGGTACCAAAGCTCATTAAATACTGCATCCTCCTCTACAGGTCAAGGTAGGGTCATTTCCATTGCTCTGTAGTTCAGGAAGATGACTCAGAGTTTAAATTAGGCCTCTCTAAACAGACAAGCTCTCTGATCAATGGAGTGTAAACAAAGATGGGGGTTACTTTGGGTTACTCATCACACCTTCACCATACAAAGCAAACTTGATTTGTGATACTACTTCAACCCAAGTCTTGAATCAATGTGCACTTTTCTTCTCATAGTCTTAAATGGACTTCCTCACGGACAGTGGATGTTAATCAGTCAACAGATAAATTACACCCTGCACTGCTGAACAACCAGTGATGATTCTGCCTAGATCACAGCACAGCCCTACGACAGTGATGCATCAACACCTGGGCTGCCATTGGGTTTGTTTGTGTGCGTGTGTGTATCAATCAGCAACAGCATTGCAGAGAAATTCTTCCACACAGAGTTCAACTGCCATTCGAACAAAGGGCTTATGCTCCTCTACTTAGCCCTGTAGTTTGGACCGAAATAAAACTGTCAGAAAGTTATTCCTGTCCAACACTAAATGAACCCCATCTGCAAGAACAGACGGTTCCTTCGCTGTCCTTGTCCACGGTCCACACACTGATGCACCTCCCAGAGGCCCATCTCTAATGAGAAATAGCTCAGTGGAGATTAGTTCCATATCATTTGGCACAGATATGCACCCAAAAGTATGGGCTTTGTGCATTTCCCTATTTAGGAAAAGAACCCAGGCACTCTTTTATTGAGAGGAAATGCTTGTGAACCCCAACTCTCAACATCACGTTCACCTGAAACCCTAAAAACGACCTGAAAATTCAAACTAAATAGCTTGCTGCATTTGTCATGGATTTGTTACTGGGCCAAGGCAAACTTAGGACTAGAAGAAGGAAGGAAGATAAGATGGAAAACACATAATTTAGGCACTGCAAAACATTCTGGTTGCTTGAGATGCACCTTTCTGTTCTCACTTGACCATAATAAAGCTACAATAACAACACAAACAATTGCAGCAGCTTAGTTGCTTTCCACAGCCTGACCATAAGATTAATTCAATGTGCCTTTTCAATGTCAATAGAGCCACCAAAATCATGTTGCAAATTACTCTTTATACCACAAAACAAGACAGCCTTAAAATTAAAAGAATGTCTGAGTGCATCTAAGGACAAGCAGCCCATTTTTTTCCCATCATCTTCACATTCAACTTAGGTTTTTACTGACAAGTACCTGACAGTGGAATGACTAAAAAGAGTGAAAGTTTTTCTTTGATGCCTCATACTGATGTACCATAAAGAGCAGCTGTTTTCTCCTCTTAAATTGCAATACACAGTCTCGTTTTCTCAGCTGGAACAGCTACAGGGATGTAATGGTCTCATAATTATAACAATCATAAAAGTAGTAGCGGAATTTCTATAATCATCAGGAATGTGCTCTAATACCTGAAGTAAAAGAAAGTGAAGAAAAACCTGCTGGGGGGCCTGAAAAGTGGATGCATGGTTGTGCTAGTGCTGAGAAGACCACTTTTAAAAGCAAATCTATCTGGTGCTGCTTCAGACACCTTATGAATCTTTATGCCAGTGCCAGCACATTCCAGTAATCCTGTCTTGTAGGAGTTATGGGTCACTTTTTATTTATCTCCAACATACAAATCTCAACTTAAGACCAGTCCCCACCACTTACTGTCGGACAGCTAACAAACAATCAAAATGTGTTTGCCAACAAAGCCATTAACCTTGCTCATTTTCCATCTACAAACACCACTAAAGTGCTTAGTTACTCATATGTTTGCATTCCTTTATTTCCAGAAAGGTCCATAAAATGAAAAGGATGACTACCCCCGCTCATGCTTCCGAGGCAGGCGGAAAACATAAACCACATCCAAAGCACAGCCAGGAAACCCACAAAGACCCCACTGGGCGGGACAACCCCGCACACTGCTGTAAATTACACTGTGTTTGTTTTAATGAGTGGAGCTGTCATACAAGAAGCTGAGGAGGATCCCTAGCATCGTACTGGTGATTGTAAATAAAACTTTCTTACTATTCACAATCAAATCAACAGGATTTATATGGGATGCAGAGATGCTGAGGTTAAGAAGAAAACATTACACGAGTCCAAGGAACATTTGCTACGAGGCTCGGAGGAAATGGCAAAAAATGATTTGGTAAAAAGCTGAATAACACATATAACTTAAAGGCTTTAATTTGCCTCTGCTAAGTCTGTGTTGCATCTTTCCTCATCACTATCTGTCACACCCACAACAACAGGATACTGATTTTGAACTATAGTAGGTCATCAGTATGCAAAGTCATCAGTCTGTCATTAGCTACTATGCCAATTTTGCACATTCTGTAGTGCTATTACTGTTGCAACTAGCAAACTAACATGAGCAAAAAATAAAAACACTGAGAGTCTGATAGTTTCTTTAGAGGACATAGTTAAGATAAAAGCTAACATGTAACCTATGGCAGGAGATGGACGGTGTTGATGTGCAGCCTCGTAGAAATAAAGGTCAGTTTGTGCTGCAAAGTTCTGGTCTGGTCAAAGCTGGACCTTAAGAGTGGACTTCAGTCCCAAGCCAGTGCCCTGCCCATGTCTGCATTTAGCCTTGTCCCAGAGAGACCGGAGCCTGCTCCATTGGTCAGTAAAGGCCACAAACTCTGTGAGAGGTGACGGTGGTCAGACTGAGGTCAGGCAAACTGTAGCCATCTGGGAGAGCACAGTCTCATGTGTGCCAGCATTGCCACATCACTACCTGCCATATATAAGGATGGACGGACCCATCTTTTCATTTTCGTCCCCTGGTATTTTCACGAGAAACCCTTGAGTTTACAGTATGCGTAATGGCCTTGTGCAGTCACGAAACAGCAGCACAATAAGAATAACAGTGCTTCCTTCTCATTTTTCCCTTTCTCCTTTCTCACTCTGTTAGGGAAACCTCCTGTTCCAACATTTACGAAGAGAAAACACAAGTAATTAAGGTGGAAGACCTCCCAACATGTGCATTGGCTTGTAACATGCTACTTGGTGGACTGGGCTTTCTTCTGCTCTTTTTATCCCCTTCTCCCTGAGGTGAAGGTGAATGATGAGTCAATAAAAGCAGATTATAGCACTCAGGTGGAAATCATTAAGTGGGAATGCAGGTAAGAATGAGATCACTTTCAATGTGTTTGGCTGTGTTGAGTTCAACTGAAAAGTGGATCAAGACAATTATATGGAAAATGTGAGTGGGCGTACATGAACATGCAGTGAACACACCACACGTGCAAAAATATGCACACACTCTCACATGCATTTTGCAAAGGGCACGGAGGAATAAAGACATTAATTAATTTGTTCCTGTTGCCTTGAGTTTATAAAAAATGCTTTGGAAGTTGTGATGGAAGACATATGGAGGTGATGGTTTAGATTAGAGAAAACTGAGTCAGGCCACACAGACTGAAGAAGCCTCTGTCGTTGGGAGCAGGCTCCACAGGAAGGCCTGCATGGACCCACAAGGCGTGACAGTCTCCAAGCAGATGCACAGCTAAGGCATGCGACAGGAACAAAATCACCAAAGTAGCTAATAAATCTGGACTTAATTTAGCAATGAGAGAAGAGTTAATATGCAGTGCAGGACTGTTAGAACTTAAAGTCATGTGTGCTGTCTTGGTGTGTGTGCGTTTTGTTATCTATAACATTGATAACTGCTATATGAGCTTTCACAGAGGATCCTACAACGTTAACAATAAAGAATGTCTGGACTATGTCCTTTCATGTTCTATGTTAATGACAATGTTAGGAACTTGCAAATAAACTACAGGCCAATTCATTCTGATTTGATTTCGTTCACGGATGTTTTATCTGGACTTCCTCTACACATCGTGTCTCAGGGGAACAGTGAGGAGATCAGGTTTCTAGCCTGCGACACTCTATACTGGCAGAGGCATTTGATACCAAGGCATACCAAGTTCCAATAAACACAAAACCTGTCCCACAGAGCTCAACGGCACTCATTGTCCCTCGATGGAAATGGGGAAATTGGATTGTTGTGTTTATTGATGTGTTTACACTAGACATTCAGTGAAAGTTTGTGTTTTTGTCAGTAATTCAGTTATTCTCCTGGAAGGCAGCAGTGCCATTTGTCGTTTAGCCTTGGGGAGTCAAGGATTTTGCAGCACAATCCTGCTGTTTAGCCTCATACACCCTTTTATTATTCCTGAGAGATTGAACATGTTCTGCAGAACACTTAAAGGGCAGGCTAATTACCTCCCAGTAAGTTTCTTCAATTACCTGTATGTTAACCAGCCATCAAGATACTATCTAATGCTGTCAGAGAGAAACAGTAGAGGAAAGTGAGGGTGGAATCTGCAGAATTCCAGATGACGGGAGAGTCATGACAGCAAGGCCAACGTGAGGACAGACAAATCTTTCATTAGTGCCTGCCTGTCTAATGAGTCATTCCTTAGCTACCAGGTGGGGTGACCCTCACTACACCCCCCAGTAAATGCCCCCTTTTTCTTCCCTCTGCTTTTTTCTAGCCAACTGCCCCCCTTTCACCTCCTCAGCAGGGTTTCCCCACACTTGCCACCACTGACACAGATACGTAGTGGAGCGGAGAGCAGCATAAAGGCATGTACTCATTCAGCAAACCAGACAAAAGCCTGACACAGATATAAACAAGCAGATCAACAATTGAAGTGGGTCTGATTGGGGTGTCACTGTGTGCTATGATAGAGTTATAAAGTTAGGCTAACTGCTGGCAGAGGTGAAGTTGGTTATTAGAGTTATTTCTATGAGTCTGCAGGTAACGGCTCATCTAATAATCTCTGTATATAAACCTTAGACTCTGAGTTGGATGGAGGTTGGGTCAAGGCCGCTCCCCATGTGTTACTTGGCAGCTGTTGCAGCCAAACAGCTTTTCTTACTGCAGTAAAGACCAGCCATGTGCATATAGAAGCAGGACCAGATGCTTAAAGGGCAAGATTTAAAATCTCAGTCCATGTATTCCCTTACTATCATGTGTGCACATATGCGGTTGTGCTATTTTAAAAAAATCGTTTTATCCATAAAAGACAGGTTCACAAAGCCAAGTGTTTTTCGCAATTAAGACCTTATGATCCTTAAAAATCAAAAATCTTTCATGTACAGCAATTAAATTAGAATTTTTAAAAGTTCTTGTCTTTATAAAGCAGACTTGGAAAATATTCTCAACAATGACCTCGATGACTCTCCCCTAACCTACTTCACTCCCCGCTTCCTCTCTCACTCCTCTTGGCTGTCTCTCTGCTTCTGACTTTCTCTGCTCCCCTCCTATTCTCAACAACCTGACACGTGGGGAAATGCACCAGTGCAAACTCTGTCCAATAAACACAGTTATGCTGAGACCACATCTATTTCAGACTCTGCTCTTGGAATAGGAAGCAGACCAATCTGGACCCACACACAGCTGTGACAGTACACCGTCGCTTTTCCATACTGGCTACTCTATGACCGTACTTAATGGAAAAGAGATGGAAAAGAGCTCTCCCATCTCACACAGTCTTTCTGTCAAAACACTGGGTTTGTGCTCAAATGGGACCCATTGCGGTCTCCCTCCAATTCCTTTTAAAACAATCTGTTTTACCAGTTCTGCCAGTGCAAAATGTGTTTCCGTCTGTCTCTTCAGTGAAGAAGAGGAGGACCTCTGGCATCGGTCTCAAAGTAGCTTTGGTAAGGACACAATCTACTTAACCTGACATCCAGTCTAATAAGAGCAGTGCCCTGTCATCAGTGTTGCTCTCAATTCATAATGACCCTGGGTAATTACTTCCACCAGTCAGATTGACATTTGAAAACACATTTGACAGGGAAGAGAGAAGAATCCGATCTTCAGAATTTACAAAGCATCACTGTCCATTAAAAACTCTCAACTCATTAAAAACTATCTCCAAACTTGGTGATTTTGAATTTTTCAATTAAATTGAATGAGTAGGTGTTCCTCTACGTCCTTACAAATCTTTATTACATCTTTAGGTTAAACATACCATCTAAATACCCATTAGTCAATGTCACAAAGCTGAAAACAGAGCTGTTTTTCTTAGCCAGTGAAAAACTGATCTTTTGGAGATACATGTTTTTCACATGACAGCAATTAAAAGGAGTGTATAAATACCTGACAAGAGATAAAATTTGTTGCACCAGGCATATGACCCAAATCTTACAAAGGGAACAAGTAGTACTGGCTGTATTTGAAAGCATATGGAAGCCTATTTATCTGGTTACTGAAGAAAATAAAACCTGGCCTAGAAACAGCAGAGGATTGTACAAGTATGGACAATCCTCACAAAGTTAGGTAGACAGAAACAACAGAAAGACAAAGCTCTCATTCTCTCACATGCTGTGTAATATCTCCAAACGCTAATCATTTCTTGGCTGTGAGAGGTTTATGCCATTATGATTGATCCAGATCCACAATCAGACTGGCACATACATTAACTACAGGACAATCATCAAACAGCTAGCGCATGACTTTGTTTTTACAATGTGTGTAATCGTTCCCTTTTGGATTGGGCCTTCAAAGTATTCACGGTGAAATGATTTCTAAGAGGACGTGCAATGAGCAAAGAATTTTATCAAAATGCTGTCCAGCTTTAATAGGTGTGGGTGGACATACAATGGGGCACAAGCGCTACTCCGTAGTGATTTGTGATCTTAAACATCAGTTACCACGACTGTCCTGGCCTTGCCTGACTGCCCTTTCATGTCAGATTGTTGCACCTTGGCACTGGCTTTGCTATGTGCCAAGCTGGGTGTGAAGTGGGACCTGACTGCTGACAGGTGGCAGAGCCTGGGGAAGGGCCAAGTCAGCACTGTTATTGACAACCAAAGAGGCAAGATACAATGGAATTTTATGTAAAGCACATTGTAATTAGAGAAGCATGATATGCGCTTATGGTACCGACTTAGATTTGACATGAAATGTAATTACAGTCCAAATCCAAATTGTTTAACATACATCAAATGCACTAAACATGACGTTTCTTATGTATCAGAGGAGACAGTTTAATCATGAATTGTTAATTATCTCTGTTGCTGAGGAGGTGTTTTGTTTGGACAGACACTTCTTTATTCTGGAGGTGTCATTGAAATGAATATAATCCATGCTTGGCACAGACAGTCAAAGGACTCAAAGATCTGTTTTGTCCTCTGGAGCCAACATGTTTGCCCAACTGGAACAAATTCACAATCAACATGACTGACTGCTTTCTCTTCAAAAATTTTACTTAACAATGCCAAATGACTGATGTGTTCACTGTTTTATTCCTCATGCAGTTTCACAACCCATGTTAGCGCTAGTAGGTAAGGATTCAATATTTGCTTTATTTGCTTGGCAAGCCAAATGAGTACAGTCAAAGACAGCCTATTGGCATAATAAAAGTTTTTATTTCTTTTTCTTGTTTTTTTTTTCTTGTGGGCCTAGATTAAACCTCTTTTTGCTGGCTGTCTTGTACAAACTGTTGGATATCAGACAAGCGCTGTTGCTCAACATGTACTCTTGGCATAAAACACGTGAACTGTTTAGCAGTTTGCTTCAGTTATTTGAGTCTACAATATAAAGCACTAATGCCATCAGATGCACATTTTAGTTACTACATCCCAGAACATGTGGCTGGTTTCTCTTCGTTGTACAGTGCTAAAGAAAAGCAGACCGATATCTCAGATATTCAAGCATGCCATCCCCCCTGCCACCTTGTTGGAGAGGGTCAGCTATCATTATTCTCCAGTGTCACTGGGCTTGACATATTTGGACTGGTGTAAATAAATGCGGTGATACAGTACCCTAGAACACTGTACCACATCGGGCCTGTCTCGGAGAGGAAAGGTAACTGCAGCTCAAATCCATCAAACTCTGACACACACACATACACAGAGCAGACATTAATCCATATTATGAAGAAAGGAGATAAAGAGTGACTCCACAAATTTGAGATAAAATGCATAATACCCCTTTGATAGATATGAGTGCCCTCTCTTGTTACCAAGGGGAAATCAACAAGAGATGGTCCAGTATTTTGCAGTAGGCTCCTTGTCTACATTTTCCACAACACACTGGGCCTCTTGCTCATCATTCATCTGTCACATAAGAGGGTATCTCCTGCTTTTTCCTAAAACTGCTGTTCAACTGTGAGGAGGAAACTTGGGCTGTTCTACTGTGTATAATCCTCTATGAGCTATTTTAACCATGACCTGCATTTTTGAGCTCAGTTTACAGTAATGTTGATTGTTGATTAAGAACAGTTTAAAGTAAATGTCTCTAAGAGCATGAATTTCCTAAATTCACTTAGTCACAGAATATTTAGGACATTCTGCAATTCTGCAATTAGTAAATCTAATTTCTCTTGTTTATAAAGGGAAAACTTGAACTGAAAAAGAACAGAAAAATCATCTGTTATGGCAGATCAAAGCTAAATTTAAAACAAGACATAGAGTTCTGTTGCTTTATTTTTTACTTTCTCAGTCTGACAACTTAACTAATGAGTTCCGAGAATGACTATTTTGAAAAATATGCATGCTCGGAAAATTAAACAAGGCCCATATCTTCAATACCAAACAAAGGGAAAAATGAGTGCCTCAATGAAAAGTGAGATGGAAGAAGATGTGCTTTACCAGCAACTGCTGCCCACTTTGAAGAGAGACATACCAGGCTTTCAGCAAACGTGCCCTAGCAATATAAATCACACTAAGAGATTTTTGAAAACCACCATTAGGAGCCAGTCATGCATCCCTGTAGGATGACAGTGTCAAGGTGGAGAGGGATTGGCTGGCACACCTAAAGCACCCTCAATTTCTGAGAGGATAAGAAGGCGTTCTGGCTCGCACTACAGAGGATCAGCCGTCTTTTGGCAAGAAAGAATTTAAAGTGTTCTCTTACCTTATTTAGCCAAAGCCAGCCATCATATCACAGAGCATGCAATGGAAAAAAAGGAGAGATACAGGAGGAGAGATAAGATTATGATCCAAGGCTATTATGATCCAAAACTATAAAAAACAATGTCAACAAAACATACCTTGAAGTAGTGAGAAGATATTTGTGGTATGAGGATGACAAGGATGTGTGCAGAGCCCAACACTCACATTATTTAGAGAGGAACCACACGGGGTGGATGGTGTGGATATATGGCACCACTGGTTACTCCAGTTAGTGGGAGAGTTATTAAAAAAATAATTCCACATTAATTTAAACTGCTACTAAGTGTATAAATCTGACACTGTCAAACATAACAAGACACAGAATGAGGTGATGATGGTTTAGCTTGGCCACTCTCTTATTTCCCAGCCAATGACGCATTAGATTTCAACACTAATAGCTAAAACAACCTTGCTCGCACTACTGACACAGTCTGATATACACCTTTTATTATGTTATTACTGTTTTTTGTCCAATGGCATCAAGTCTCCATGATCTTTCAACAAAATTGGACCATTATTTGTGTAAGTGTGTGTGTGTGTGTTTTCATGTGAAGACTGGGTGTTTGTGTGTCTACCGAGGTGATAGAGATAAGAGATTCCTGGCAGTCTTTGAAAGTACAAGTACTGACATATGGGCCTCTGAACTAAACACGTTACAGTAAATAAAATGAAAGAGACCTTGATGAAAACCTTAGCAGAGATCGTAAAATGTCTGAAATTTATTCTACCATTTTTTTTTTTAAGTACCAGCAACTTAGTGATACCTTAGTTAAAGTTCATGACTGATCGGTGCAGCGTGGGTGTGTTTGCCATCCTAACCCCTAGAGGTCCCTGTCTGGTATTTTTTTCCAAGCATTACTGTGCATGAGTTAACAGGTTTAAGTATTCCAACAAGACGGGAGAGGCCAGTGTAATAAAGCCGGAGAAAAAAAGAGAGAAGGACCTTGTTCTCTGCACAGCAGGGGGTATGCTTTACGCATGGCTGCATCCACATCTATGAAGATGTACAACTGAAAAGTAAAGCTCTGGCATAATTGTGGTCAATGAGTTGACACTGTGGTTCTGGTATTTTTTCTTCTTCCCCTCAAAAAAGTAAAGCCAAAAATATTGAGTTTCTAAAACTGGCTTATCACAGATTCAGTTGGCAGATATGCAATTTAAGAAACTGCAGTACATAAATGTTTTGTAGGCTGCATTTTGAATGTGTGTCTGACCTCTAATATTATTAGGTTAAACATAGTGTCTTACGTGCTACAATTTATGATAATTTCTAGTGAATTTTACTTTTGGAAACTTATTGTTACATATTTACGTTTTATAATAAAGCTTACCATGACAAGTGTTGAAGAACCAAAAAATAAATAACTTGGCTCAAAGAACAGACAAAAGCTGCTAAGTTTAGACTCTCTTACACGGTGCATGGTGACACATACCTTTTCAGTATGGTTTGCACGAGTCTATGAGCGTACCTGCAGGTTATAGCCCTAATGCCTTTCTAAACAGACAAATTTCATAGTTGGGAGAAAGGATTTATTATTTTTGCACCACTGGGCAAAAAAACAGAGACAGAGACTATGATGGATTGTAAATCTTAGAACTCACCTCATTTGTCTTTCATCTTGATTGGCCCATATAAATCAGCCAGATTTAAGAGCCAATTCTTGAAAATACTATTTATGACTTCACACACCGACCCCAAAAAATACAAAAATGTTGTTGTTCAGTTTTTTGGGGGTTTTTTTTGGGGGGGGGGGGCTTTCTGGGTCTGCATGAGACAAGATTTCAACAGGCAACAGCCCTGCACGATCGCACCATAACAAGTTCAGACACCTTAGCCTAACACTCTTGTGCCAGGCTCAGGACGTTTGATGTTCTCATATTAAGCAACTCCATTCCTCTGTTACTAACCCCCCTCCTACTTCCAGCCTGTCTTGACCCTGTGCCAGTTTCACCAAAATCTTTTCAAGCACACCTGGTAGTGGTTAGGCTCAATCACAGCACAAAGCTCCTGAGTGCTGCTGCAGAAGACAGGAAGAACTGGACAGAAAAGGTGCTCTTCTAACACGTCTACGCTGTATACTGTATTTCATAGTGGAGTTAGTTGTATCTAGGTTGATGCTCTTGACAGCCCATGCTTTCTTTAATATCTAATGTTTTATCCAGCTACTTTGTTTATGTGTATTGCAGTAGGACCAAAGATAACTGCAGTAAAGTTTGGAAAGCCTAAATGTCTCTATGTCTGAATGTGTCATCTACAAGTGGAATGCAGGTCAATCTTTTTTTTTATTTTCACAGGACCACTGTGAGAAATAATAGTTATGTAAATAGGTTTGACCCACATTCAGAGGGTAGTATTTTGTGACAACGTTGAACAGGCATTATTACATAGCAAGGTTCTCATAGAATTTTGCCACACCTGCTTAGGGTTTTTGAGGAGTTAAAGCACTTCACCATAGGTGGAGTCACAATGGGATTGTGTGTGCGTGTGTGTGCAGTATTGGGGTTACAGTTTAACGTACACCAGCAGCCCTATCAAAGGCACAATGAATGGTGTAATTTCACCCATTTAGATCAAATTCCACAGTTCAGGAGATTTAGAATGAGCATATTCCAGAAATCTCCTGTCAGCATGTAAGACTAGTATCAGCAGGTACAATAGATACTGGAATGAAAACAACTTTATGACCCCAGTTTTTTAATCTGTACTAATGTGTTCATGTTCTCTTTAAAAATTTCTTGCTGTTCTCAATGCTGCAGTGGGTGTCTGACTGGACTATGCTTGGCTCTGATCTGGTTCAGATAAATGTGGAACTTTGGAAATGTTGGACCAAGCCAGCTGGATTCTATAAAGGCCTCAAAGCGGCCTTTGCACTCTCTGTAAAAGCCACGGGATTTAACCAGCGGACAACGTAACCTCTATATATTCTAAATATTACATGATTAGAAAGAGGGGAGGTTAGATAAGCAGAGCAGAATATACCACACAATTACAGACTTACAAACACAAGCTGTGTTTGGACTAAGAACAATGGTGGCTTGTGAATGAATGCTATGATTTGCATACTATTGAAGTATGAAGAGGAAGAAAGAACATATTTTGCTCAATGACTAAAACAAATATTGAAACGTTCCTAATGGCATCCAGAGGGGGAGACAGACATGTTTGTTTACAGTGTCAGGATAATGGCTGTACTGTTTCATTTGGTCTCCTTCAAGTGGACTGTTGTTGATATGTTTGATCAGGGGGTGGGAGGATTGGATTTTTTTTTTTTTTTTCTATTGTTGCCTTTTTGAATTTTCTATGATTTGACAGAAGGGAGATGTGACAAATATACTAGAATATATTACTACTAGTTATATACTATAAATATCAGCCAGCATAAGTGGCGGACTAGCTAATTCTATAATTAAGCGTCACAAATATTTTTAACTTTTGAAATTTTCAGATGTCAGTGGCTGCCGTTGTTAAAGCTGTGATTTGTAAGATGGTGATTTTTTTAATTTGATGGAATTGTTGGTAGCCAGCAGTCATTGCTCTGGTGTTTGTGCCCACATCCAAGAAATCATTTGTGTTTAATCAGTGTCAGCATGCAGGGCTGCAGCATCTTTGTTTTGACTTCTGCAGCAAGCTCCTGGCTTTTCTTTTTCTGCCCCTTGTTGGTTATGTCAACTGTACGGTTTTTCTTCTATTTATTCAACACAAAGTGCTTTTGCAGATGGCAGTGTTGTAAAACTCATCGATTCCTGTGTATCAGAGAATGTTATTGAAAAATAGACAGTACAGTCTACAGCCATGCTAGCTGCTCTGTGAGGCTGTACTTTGGCATGGTGATGCTTACACCGAAATGTTTATGTCAGCATGTTAACATGATCACAATGACAATCTTAACATGCTGATGTTTAGAATGCATTATGGTTATCATGTTTACCTCACAGTGGTGCTACAAGAAAAGTCTTGTCATCACCAAAGTCAATAGGATTCATCCTCTGGGCACTGTAAACATTTGTACAAAATTTCATGACAAATGTCAGTCTCATGGTGGCGTTAGGGGAAAAGTTAGGGGATCACTTAAGTCAGTAAGATTCCTCATCTAGGAACCATGACTGTGTATAAAACTTTGTGGGAATCCATTTAATAGTTATTGAGACATTTCAATCTGGACCAAAGTTGTGGACCAACCCACATTGCCATCCCTAAAGTGACACTGTTAGCATTGATTAATTGCCCTTTTTGTACATGAATACATGAGAGAATTTTACTTTAAGATATGGTATGGAAAATAAACAATTAATACTAAACATCCATTGATTAACAACCAATTGTCATCTCAAGCCCTCATAAAAGTCAATACTCTTAACCACAAACCACCACAAAATCCGATGGACTTCCACTGGAACTGAAATATATTATGACTTTTAGTACAATGACAAAAAAGTCAGACATCGTCTCTGAATTATGACTTATTCTTTGCATGTAGACGGGGGGGAAAAAAACAAAAATATAAAAAATACAATTTGTGTATGACCAAAGGAAAAAATTCTCTTCTGGCTTTGAGCTGAAATTGTCACCAATATTAACATTTAACAACCTATTAGCATCTGGTACCAATCCAAATAAGCTCATCGCATAAATAAGAAAACAGCTAGTAATGTTTTCCAACTGGAGGAGCAGACCCATGTCACTGGCTTTTCTGCTTCAAAAAGTGACCTTTGACTCCCTGATATCAATAGCTCTTAAAGGCTGGCTGCCTCATCAAGAGCTAATTGTCTCCCTTAAGAAAATACACTATGTTTGAGGATCCACAGGGGGAGCCCGCCCTCTAAGCGCAGTGACACAGTAAATCATTTGTAACTGAACTGATTGATAGTCTACTACCCCAGCATTTCCTCAGGAGACATTTTACCAAATGTAAATCCATAGACTGTCACAATTATGGTTCTACAGTTTTACTTTTTCAATTTATAATCAGATAATAACCAGATAATCTAATATTGGCAAAATGTGTTCTGCAGCCACATGAGAGCATCATCATGTCAACCAGCTGCACTCTCAGGTTAAGAAACAATTCAGGTGTTAAGAATAGCTGTATTTACCAAGGTCGCAGGCTGGAGAAACTGGAGAAGGGTCAGGGGCATTCCTCAGACTGCTGGGTCAGAGTTAGAGAGACTTATTCTGGAAGACTAACTTGCATGTGTCTCCTCTTTCCATGTAGTCTGAATGCAATCAACAGGAATATTGCAGCCCATTAACCTTATTAGAACTTTATTTCAAAAATAGTGTGCTTTGAATACCCTACCGTATCTCCATGGTTAACTCTTGACCTGCATAATTTGGGTTATTTAACCCTTTCAGCCTAATGTTAACACAGCTACTTGAAGCCACAAAATGTCTCTATGTCTTAGACTTTTCCTGAAACAAGCATTTACATAAATATAAAGAAAACTGTCTCCCCTGCTGTCTATTTCAAAATGTGTATAATTGCAGCAGAGTGAACACTTTGTGTTTGCATTGCGGGAGAGCAAGTCTGTACTTAGCATGTTGTTTTTAGGTAGTCTTAATGTCTTCCATGTCTGGGCTCATTTGTCTCTGGGCTGACTGGGCCACATCAGTGGGGAGCGAGGAGGAGAAAAGTGAAGTCTGCATGTGTGTGATGTATGTGACAGCTGCAGGCCTGGTTCACAGGGCCACTGCGGCCCACTCTGTCACACCAGCCAACAAACCCGCAACTGTAATTAGCAGATTTATGGTGAAATTTTTGTTTTAACTGGTCTGTGTTTGCGCTTTAAGCTTGTCTATGTATTTAGCAAACATAAATAAGAATGTAAACATAAGCAGCATTTTCTGTGGCAAGTAGCAGAAAATCATTTGACAGTTGTGCATGCTATGGTACAGCACTATTTAGTTGTAAAAATCATATCACCGCTATTTGAGTAGAGAAAGACAGAAAATATAAAACTCTGAAGACATAAGCGGTAATGAGATGTGTTTGGGGTGGGGGTGACAGAGTAAGCTGGAAGTGCTCACTGGAGTTTGAGGTGATTCAGATCAGTCTGTTTGACAGTGAGGTCAGACTGAGTCTTCCACTGTTTATCCAAACTGCCAAGCAGAGAGCTGGCACAGTTGAATATCTGATCCCTGGACCTTAAACTTTTCATTTGTCTGCTTCTTTCTCCTCTGTTTACTGATACTGGGGGATAAATCTGCTAACCTTTCATTGAAAACATAGTTGCTGCCCTTTTGCAAAGGTGTAATGTAGATTGATTGTATTTTACACACACACATACATGTATCTGAAAGCAGAGGGTATTGTGTGCTTGAAAACCTCTATCCATCCATTTCTTTATATACCTGCACTTTTTGTTCAAGCTTGTAGTGGGTTGGAGCCTATCCCAGGATGCACTGGGTAAGAGGCAGGATAACACTTGACAGGTTGCTAGTAACATAAGCAGACACACACAGCTACAGCCACATTCACACCTGTGAGTACTTTAGAGTTTCCCATTCATCTGACCCATCTATCTACGTCAATAGGAGAGCCACACAAACACAGGGAGAACATCCAAACTCTACAGAGAGAGGCAATGGACAGACTTGGTTGGTATCAGAGCCGGGAAGTTTTTTGCTGTAAACCAAGAGAAAATAATTTAAGAAGTTACCAATTACCATTTTTTGTAAACATGATTTAAGTCAACATCCAAGTGGTAATAACAACTGGAAATCTTGTTTAATCTGAAAGCTATGATACTGTATATATGACTTAGAACAAAATAATACATGCATGACAAATATATGATGCCTCACAAAGTCTATTGTTCTGGAAAACTAATGTAATGCTGTTTAAATCACACGACTTTTTTACCTGCACCATATGACTAATTCTCCTTCCTATACAACCCTATCTCAACACTATATACTGTAGCAGTCTGTGGGTAGTACATTACACAGATGGAAATCATCATTTTGGATTGTTTGATTAGGTGAACTCTTGAGTATTTTTGTGAATATGGATGCAGCCTAACCATGGAGCTACAATGCCGCCTTCCAAAAACTCAAAAAGCCTACATACAGTCAATTTGTTCATCCTGTCACATTGATGTGAATTCCCAGTATGGAAACACACCAGAAAATTAGACAATGACAGGGAAAATAGGAAAATAATCATTAAAGCTATAAAGCTATATATTTATTTTACAAGCTTATACAAGCTTTTTTATATCTAAAAAAATATGAAAATGACAGCCTCATGTGTTCTTCAATGCATGAAACATACCAAATACGTCCACCCCAGCAATTTGTGACCAAAACAGTATGACAAACAAACAAAAAAATGGTTGAAAAAAAATACAAATTCATTACATCTAACTGACATGCTCAAAACCCCAAATAACAGAAATGAACTCCCAGGGAGGTAAGCAAACAGACATGTGAATACACTTTGTGTGAATACAGTTGTTGGATGCTGTGCTGGTTGCCAAACCGGGCCTTTGTACCACAGAGTTCTTTGGAACAGAGCTGCGGACACGTTTGTCACTCAAAGTGCTTGTTAGCAGTACATTGTTTGCTTTTCAAATTGTTACCTCTTGACAACAGATGATCAGTCACTTATATTGGCCTAATTCAAGTGAATAAAAGCGTTTAAGGGAAAACTAAATCTGACTTAAAGTAGCAATGCTGGGCGTGGAGTCTGAGTTTGTGTCCCATCATCTCCCCTCTGGACACCACTAACTGTTCCAAACAGCTGTGTTAGTTCATATGACTAAAGCAAGATAAAGGTCTCTTATAATACTGTGAGCCATGGGACATAATCATCTGATTCTGCTGACCCATATTTTTGTATTGTTGCATCGTTTTGTCCCAAAAGTGAAATGCAGGGGTGGGGGGTTTACTTTCCGTCTGTTTATTCATTCACATCCACATCTGTCCATCACAAACCAAACCTAAGACACCGCTGTATAGATTTTGAAGGGGAATTTCTCATCACTGCAGTGGTACGATTGCAGCTCAAGGTAAGGTGACATATTTGTGGACTGCAATGTTCCTACGGGACAACATGTTGACTTCTACCTTGTGTTTTTGGTGTTGTCAAGGTGATGACCTGATAATGGGGGTATACAAAACTGGAGTCATCACATGGAAAGGATCTTACCTTTGAAGTAACCAAATTACAGTCATAAAAAGGTAGCTACAAAGGGCAGTCCCATGTTGAATGCCAATTACCAGTGCATGTCAGCAAGAGGTCTGACAATCAGCACTTTAATATATGAGCTTTCAAAGCCACTGAACCATGCATCAGTGAGGTGTGTCCAAAACGCAGTTTTACATCAGTCACCAAACCTCCCAAATTATTTTATATGGCAAGAGGAAAGACATCATAAGTCAAGCATGTACAAGAAGCTTCAGTCAGAGATGAAAACTGAATAGGATGGTTTCTTAAATGTATGGCCTAAAATTTGAATTTCCAAACAAAAAATTGCATCAACTTCACAAAGAGGATATTTATGGCTGTACTGCCATTTGGAAATCACTTACTGTAGGCTTATGTCCAAAGTTAACACATTTTTCATCCTTTCCCTGCATGCAGACCAGCATGGTGGATCTCATGCCAGGCATTAGGTGTGATGTGAGCTCTTCATAGTAGTGTAACCACCAAGAAACATGAGTTTTTTCAGGACCAGGTGTATCTTTTGATGCATTGTTCATTGCTATGTTAAGAGATGGCAAAGGCCCCATACACACAGCTAAACAAATTCAAGAGCAGTTTCACCAACACCAGGGTGAATTCCAACACCTTCACAGTCAAATCTCTTCATACACACGGCTCACTACTTGTATTACAGAATTCCTTGGAGAACTGAAGCTATTAGAAAGGCTGAAAATGGCTCCAGTCCTTCTTAGGTAATTGATATTAGAAGGGGTTTTTTTGCTCTCTCCCTGTAGTATCAATGTAAAAAAAAAAATCATAACACTCCAGTGTAGAGAGAAAACACATTTTCCTCCCCTTTCGTATTGAATAGCACACAAACACCATCTGGACAGTCAAATAATAAGAACAAATAAGTGGAATAAAATCAGATGTTCTTACAAAAGTTGGGAAGGGTTAAAGCAATCAAAGACGTACAGATTACTTACACACAGCTGCCATATGTAGACATTATACAAAATTAAATACAGGTCTCAACTGCTTTTCCCTGCTCTCTTCTTTTTCTGAGCTTTACTGAGCATGACCGAAATTCCTCTGACATCCTGTAAAGCCATCAACCTGATTTCCCCTCACGTCACAATTTAATGGGTGGTGGAATACTGTAGCATAACCCACCCAGGCCGAGAGAAAACACTACCATACTAAGGGCCTGGATAGCAGTGTAAGCAACTTTGGGCAACACCTTGGCAAAGGTATGAGTGGAGACGGATGCTCTATTGCATAATACTGAAAATGACAGAAAAGTGACATTTCTCACTGAAAGTGGTAAATGATGTAGAGGTCCTATATTATAGAGCAATGGACTTGAAGATTTAATAAGCAAATATTCCATGACATCACACCTCCTCCATTTGTATAAAGTTTAAATATCTTAAACCTGAGATGTCCACCTCTCAATGACCTATTATTGGTTAAACTACTCACTAAGCATAGCACATGTTACTAAACTAATCAGTGCTGATACAGCTAGGGCATGTTGTATGTATGTGAGAGGAAAGTGAGACCTCTCTACACCCAGAATATATGTGGGCTAGATCAAAAAATAAATTAGCACCATAGCAAACACTCTTAATGAGTCACCAGCTGAGCAGTTAAAACAGAGGGGGCTACACTAAATATAAACCAAAGCCCATGTAAAACCAAGAGATAAAAATACAGTATATTGCATTAAACATACAGTATGTCGAACGTGGCATGAGGTGAAGTTATAAGCAAAAATTTCCCCTGCTGATACTCAGCTTTTCTCTAAAAGGCAAACATATGACAAAGGCCCACTGTTAATTTTCAGGTCACTCTTTCATTACAACCCTCTATCTAATTTAGAGTATCTGTGAAGTATATCCACAGAATATCTACTGTATTATGAACACAGCTGATGTGATATTTCAGTCACACAAGCAGATCAAGTGACACAGTCTGCTTGGTCTGGTGATGATAAGAATAATAGTCCCATTTAATTTCTTGCATCTTCAAAATATCCTCCAGGAAAAAGGGAAACCTGCTGCATTAAAGGTCAGTGCTACAAATAGTAAACTTGACTCTAAAAACACTTGTTGCTCTACCCATGTGGACTATGGGGAGAGGAGAAGGTGTATTGGGTATTCCAGTATGTATGATTTTATGTCTTGTCCCCAAAGGAAGCCGTATCTCTTTACAGATGTGTGCCTGTATTCACTTTTCATGACATGAAAAGATATTTAATCTCTTACATTTATGGTAAGACAATATATAATATATAATAATAAAAGATAAATAAGATTAACGCAATACCACCATAAAATATTCAGGGATGTAGTGCCTGGGGTAGAAACTGATACCAGTCACTTGCGAGTTACACATGGAACACAGTGTATTATTCAGTGTACGTTGGCTTACTTAATTACACAGTGTACTTTGATTTGGTTCCAAATGGGATGCATGGCCAGCTAGGTTTAAAATAATTAAATTGTATAATAATGATAATAATAATATTAATAATAATAATCAAATAAACTCTTGCATCAAAGGAAACAGTAGATATGATGAGAAACTGTCCCTGCCTGAATGCCTTATGAAAGTTCCATTATACCAGAACCTCCTGTTTGCCAAGTCAGGAAATGGCCATGCTGTTTTGATGAGACAAACATCCATAGAAATTCCGCATTTCTGCAGGGTGCTAATTTGTCATGCCCCACCACAACATATAGAATGTATAAGAGTCCATCCAATCTCCTGCTGGCTCTTGGGGGTCATTATGAAGGGGTAAAAAAAAAAAAAAAAATCACAGCAATATAGACAGACAGAATGAGATGGATTCCTGCATTAAGTGGATGAGGCCCTCCTCACTACAGGACTTGGGTTACACTACAGCTTACTACACATACGGAGCTCTTTGTCCGACATTCCCTCAGCTTTTTCATGACAAAAAAAAACAAAAACCCTTGCTGTGTCAGCTGAAAGCAACGTCCAACCTTGGACGATGTCATTGGAACCATGTAGCTCTCAGTGTCAGAGAGTGCTCATCATGTCCCCCCATCTGAAACATTTCTGTGGTCTTGTTAAAAAAAATCCCCCGTAAACTGCAACACTGACCAGTGTTCCTTCGGAACAGCCATAAAACCAGACAACAGTAAAGACAGTTCTATCACTACTTTGCAACTATAGTCCTATTTTCTACTGCTTACTTCAACTCATCTTCATTCTGTTGCAGCATAATGTCTCCATCCTTCCTTAGTAATAGTAAGCATGGGATGTCTAGCTGACACTGGACTCCTTGCTCCTGGGTTTCTGTGGACGAGACACTTTCCAAAGATAACATGGGCCAAAGATTTCCACTCACGGGCAGGCTGAGGCCCTGCTGAGGCAGCCTGCCTGATGGGGAACAGACCAAAAAGAGCTGGCTCAAGACATCTCTTCAGATCCATAGCACTGTACTATGTGATATGCCTTCAAGGTCTACAGTTAGTTGAAATAGATGAGAGAAGCAGGGACCAACAGTGGTAGAAGAGTGCATTCCTTAAATGCACCAGAACCAGACATAGGATGCTCAGCTGACTTGAAAACATGGTTTCTAATGTGAAGAATAATAAGGATGTCATCAAACACAAAAAGGAAAACAAAGCAATTGCATTTCCTCATGTTACTATAACTCTACACTAACAGCTGCTGTTCCCCATTAGCTCCCTGTTTAATGTAAACGAACAAATCTGTGATATATTGTCCCTTTTCTATTATTCAGAGGTAAATTGAGATTTCCAGGAAAGGCTTGTCTCTCTGGCCTGGAAAGCCCGGCCTGGCGGTGTGCACAGTCATACACCACATGACGTCTTAGCAGGAGAACATTCCTCCATGTCTTTTTCTCTCCCTCTAAAACCATCTTTCTCGATTTAGAAACGGGGGGCACGAAAAGTGGTTTAGCCCAAAAATATGGGGCAGCAGATTAATGCAAAATTAAGCTATAAAAAACCTGACATATGTGAAATGTCCCAGACTGGAAATGAAAAATCATTTCTCCTATTCAGGAACTTTCCACAGGAAGAAATACATAAGACTGAATTCCACTTAACCTCTTTTTTCTGTGTGCCAATGAAAAAAAAGAAAGAAAAAAAAAGAGAAAAAATGGCTAAAAGTTTTACCATTGCCAAACATTACCATCACCTAACAGAATCTCTCTGAAGGGAGCAGGTATCTACAGTATGTCTAAAAGGTAATGTCTTAGAAGGAAGTCAGTGCAACTTATGCCACACAGTCTCTTTAAAATATTTTCTTTCCTACTATGCCCTACTAAATACCACATAGGAAGGCAGACGACTGAAATGATGTTTTGTCTTTAGTATTCACTGTTGCTTACAGGAGCTGGGATTGTGTCTCTTCTCCATAAATCACTTCATGGTGACAGGAGGTGGTCCTCTAGTCAGTCAGCCCACCGCCGCTGGCTGACCTCAGGGGTGACAGCTTCCTTCAAGCGTCAACCCAAACACAAAAGGTCGCAGCCAGCTCCCATAGCCGAAGCTACATAGGTCACACAGGCCTGTAGCAAACCAGCCCTTTCATCCTATAGCATTTACAGGATCAGCATCCTAGAACACAGGCATCAAAGGCAGAGAGAACGGCAGAGAGAGTATATGTGTCTCAGAGAGAGAGATACTGAGACAGAAATGACCTCTATGACCCTTAATATGTGTGCAACTCATGTGTAGGAGGGTGTGGGATAATCCTGGTGAGCTGTGTAGTGGGGTTCTCCAGGTGGCCCAGAGGGTTAGACAGGGTTAACCCCAGTTGACCCTGGCTCTCTGCTGTCAGAAGTAGGAGATCTACCCTTAGTGTGTCAAGGAAACCAGAACAATGTGGCGTGTCCATCATGTAAGACAGGCCCTGAACAGAGCCTTTTATGTGTATTTTCCTTATGCAAATGTGCATCATCATTGACTTTGTTTTGAAACCAAATGGCCAGGCATCAAGAACACTGTTTCTATATCTAATGAAAACTGTGTGTAAATTACACCCATTTATACATATTGTCTAGGTATTAAATGTTGTCATTGCAACATGTAATCATGCCTGAACATTTTTGTTTTAATGTAGCTCCTATTATTCTATGCGAGGTTTGACATACCAGTTGTATTTGTTCCAGTAAAGTGAAATGATAGTGTCTGTCTCAGGACAAGCCTCAGTAAAAGTACATGACTGGGTGTCAGGCTGGCCTTAAACACTTCTTCTAAATGCTGAGAAACAAAGGTCTCAGGTGGCAGCATATGGCAGGGATGGGGGTCTCCTTTAGAGTCATTTTAGATAGTCAGGGAGTTTCTGCAGTCCGCAACAGCTGACTGTTGGTCGGTGCAGGTCACAAGACACAGGTCTAATTTTACTGATCAGTGCGAAGCAGGGAAAAATTCTTGAGACTATGTAAATTCATTGTTGTGTTCAGGCATCCAGATGAGGACTAAAAATAGGTTTTGACATTGAATTATGGTGGATGTTGTCTGGGAAAGCTTCCTGAAATAGAAACTGTTACATTTCTTCCAGGATGGATGACAAAACAGGAGATTATGTACAAATACTGGCAGACAGTATCCTGCAGCTGTGGGCAAAATAAAAGTAACTGGATTGTAACTCTTTGCTTCTGAACTATATTGTATACTCTTCCTCAATAGGGACTAAACATTAGCTCAAAAATTACACCCACAAAGCATGAAATCTTGTACTGGCAGTCAAATCCCTTATAATGGATAGAACGTGCAGGCGTATGTTGATGTTTGTCTGTTGATGTTTTGTTCCGCACTTCATCTTAGGGCTCCAAATGTGACCACTTGCAGTAAATGTGGGATTGGGAGTAAAAAGCTGCCTAGCACCATAAACATTTTCATTAGTCACTCGTGTGTCTGGAATCCAGCTACTCTGATCAAAATTTGATGAATGTGTTTGTGTATTCAACTGGCCTCCCGCCTGTGATGTAGTCTCATAGGGACAAAGCATAGCAGACAGTAGTTGTCAGAAAGGGGGTGTTTGCACAGACTAGCATGTTTAGACTTTTGGTGCTGATGAGTCCAAGAAAGCTTTGTACTCACTAGTAAATTTTGGGCTAGACAGAGCACATCACCCACTGTAAATAGTAAGGATAGTACTAACCACAGTTTTGTGTGGAACTATGGTTTTTGGTGCAACCACATTTTTGGCTGGTTTAATTTCAATAAATGTAAAAGTAGGTCTGAAACTAAATCCATTGCTGTTTAACTGTTGCAATGTCAACTGTCGTGCAACAGGTTAAACACCCTTTTTCATCCCCCTATACCTGCTGAACAAAAGCAATTCACTTCCTGGGCAAAAACTATACCTCGCGGTCGGATTTTTGAAGAGCATGAAAACACAGATGAACAGAAGGAATCATACTCTATTCCAACACAGCTGCTCCTCTTGCCTGCCACAGTAGACTGTGCTCAGCTGCAGGAGTGGAAATTTAGGAGTCTGGGGCTAATATGTGGTTGATGACGACACATAACATTGAAAAAATGTGCACTTATTGCATTCTTTGCATGAAGTACCCAACTAAATGAAAATGACTGTATTCATGAAGTTCACCAAAAATACTTACCATCTTTGCCACTTAAGGTCACCAGTGGTCGATGGCATAAAGTCTGCCAATGGATTTGGCATTTCCTGCCTCTCTTGAGACTAAAGTGAACCTATGCTACAAACCTTTTTTGTATGAGAACGTGTATTGCACTTTTCTGTTTACAAATCAAGAGTATTGATTACGTTTTAATTAATCTAAAAAGTTCAATGCCAACCATACCATACTGGCTCTATGAATACCGGTAATAACCCACTCATCATATTTTCTTTTTTATTTCACTCGCCCAGGCTCCAGGTTTTCTGCTTTATAGTAACTCATTAGTCTTTGTGCGTTAGCCTTAAATCTTGTTACTTGCCCATCTTAAGGATTGAGTGTCAGAGCTCTTTTAAAGCTTACAAACCACTAGTTCATATTCAATTTGACTTGTCCATGTAGTTGCATTTGTAACTGCAATTTAGTGCAGGGGTTGAAACATTAACACCTGTAAAATAGGATGCCACTTTTGTAAAAAACTACCTTTGAGTAATATTTGAGGGCACTGTGTTACAAAGCTGTTGATTGAGGCTGTGGTTTATGGAATGCATTACATTTTAAGGTAGTGCGTTTGCTTCCCAACCCCCACCTCTGAAAATAAAAACAAAAAAGATAAGAAAGATGACATAATGCAAAAGGGGATAATGCAATCCATTTTATTGAACAGACGTTTGTATTTAGAATGTGTCTGGGAACAGCAAATTCTGAATGAAACCCTTCACGGCCTCCCTTAGCTTTGTGTTGAACCTCACTGATACAAAAGGCATTCATCATAGCACAAGCGGAGAACAAGCAGGCAGAGCAGCCACTGATGTCATTGAATTCTGAGGTCCAGACACTAGGAGAGATTCAAACATTTTTCCCATTTCCAAACACAGAGATTAAAGGCTTATGTTAAGGCTTTTATCTAATAAACAAGAGGTCTAGGCAAAACATTTTAGCGTTTTGTGTGTTCAATGATCCTTAAGTGACCACTGAGTAAACCACCATACAACACATATGAATAGATCTGAATGGATCACAACAAAGTTCTGACATATTCAATGAAAGATGAGACTTAACTTTACACAGCTTTAACCACAACAATGATGTAAACATGGCTCGCTTTCATCACAACTTCATGAAACATCACTTATGGTTTATACCAATAGAGATTTTCACTCCTCTTTATAACCCAGACTAAGCAAAAGCAGACAATGTTTCTTTTACTGTCAACACGGAGAAAAAATGGGTAAGCTGTTTGTTGTAATGTATTAGTACGGAATTTTTTTTTTCCACAAAATTTGACAATGTATTGTTGAATTTAAGGACATTCTCGACTTGCAAATTCCCTCAGTTGAATCGGTGCAATTAGCTCCTATGATGCACATGTTCATAAGCTTTGCAGTACCTTGCATTTGTAATACACTTCACTACCATGTGCAACATGCATTTTAGGCAGAAACTCTGAATCCTCTTTTAACCTGCAGTTCAGACATCTCTGTCCCAACTGCCCAACATGCCTGAACCGATTAAGTAGGCTCCTGGCTGAAATGCACACAAGTCATTGGGGCCTGTTCTCTTTTTTCTCCATCTATGGCTCTTTTCTTCTTCTTTAAGGAATGTAACAAAGGTTGTCCAATCTTCTCCTGCTAAGGCCACTCTGAGTGGTCCCCTTCAGAGCCACGGGTGGGCTTGCAAGAGGAGATTCTCCTGGTGCTTGAGCTCTTTATTTCAACTGGGCTCTCCAGTCACCCAACAACGTCTGGAATGGAGGTGAGGGGATCAAGTATTTCAGCTTCAGTTGCGGGCTTAACCAAAAGCAAAGTGAGAACACTGCAGTTACTTCTGTCATTTTGAATGCTTAAAATAGTGCGGTTAAATCGCCACACTATAGACAATGTCCTCCTCTGAGATTCTTTAGTCTAATAACAGTAAACCTACCTTTTTTACATTTTGCAGAACTCCTGAATCCCTCCCTCACCTCAACACTCAGTATAAACTAAATAGAAAATGACTTGTTGTGAGGTTAATAGTGAACAGGATATCATGTTTCATTAAAGGCCCTACAAAATAAATATTACTTATCCCAATTCTGGCCTGCACTTGAGCTTACATCAGCTCTAAAAATAACAACTGTAGTTGTTCCTTGGCCTTGAACATGTTTGAAGTTGATAAAGAGAAGCAGATACCTGATGGCCTAGCTAATATTTACAATGGATTACAATATGGTGTACAATATCCCTAATCATTCCACAGCCGTGTTTCATGTCTCCCCTCTGGGTTGTTACAACGTTGTGAACCAGAACACGAGTGGACGGCCCTCAAATCATTAACACATCGCCACAAAATGCCACATACTTTCTACTTTTGCCAAATGGCTCACAATGAATATGCCTGAAGTTTCTGTTGGCTTGCAGCCAGTTACCACAATACAATGTGAAACATGGGAAGCCACAGGTGTTCTAGAGCTACAGCACTGTAATGAGTCAGAGAGAGATTAAAAAAAAGGACTGTTAATTTGTCTTACACCATTAAATGAAATGGCTACTGTTATCTGCAAGGCTCCTCTGACTGCATCATTGTATGTGCCCAGGGCATGAGAAACTGACAAGTCAGAGGAGGGAAGATGCAAAGGCAGAATGTGGTGGAAGACATGGGGATACCACTATTCGTTAGTCATCTATTTTGTTAAAAAATTAAATAAAATAAATAATAATAAAATTATACACACACACACACACACACACACACACACACACACACACACACACACACACACACACACACACACACACACACACACACAGACACACACACACACACACATTTATTCATAAATAAAGAGAGAGATATGTCTCTCTCTTTTTTAATTAAGAGGAGAGAGACAAAGCAAGGACAGCATGACAGCTACATACTATGGCTAAGGTTTTTTGGATGTGGAAGATGAGAGATTCAGATGAGTTGCGCAGAAATTTAATAATATGTAACACTCAAATATTCCACCAACTGTGTCAGGGTTTTCAACACCCAAACAATATCAAGCAATGTCTCTCCACCAGTTTCATGAGTTCAAGTTCCTTTACTGTGCAAAAATGGAGCTGTGCAAAAATCTCTGTCACATCGCTCCCAAACTCAAACCTAAACAGGTCATGTCCATCTTTATTTTTCCAGCTGATGTCACCTTAAAGACTAAATCAATCTCCGCACATGAATGTGACAAAAATCCAATAAATCCACCTTCAAAGCAAAACACCAATGGTAAATGATTCAAAGCTAGCCAGCTGTGGCAACACTACTTGATCCAAGGTGAGAAGAAAAAATAACAACGCTGTTTCATAGAACGATGGATGAGTGACAGTTACTGTAACGACAAACAGAGAAAATATGAAGTTTTTTGGTTCTCTTAAGCATTTCTCATTTTCTCCTGATAGATGCAGAGAGGGAAAGAGACGTTTCCTTAAAAAGACATCGACATCAAAGCTAAAGGAAAGAAAAGGAGCCAGCATGATATGTGAGGGAGGATGTGAGATGGAATTCCATGGCACACTAGGATTTGGCCGAAGGCCAGTGGGGTACTGAGTTAAAGGTCAGGGTTTTTTCTAGTTAATACTGACACTCAAAGTCTTCCTGCCCATATAGTATAACCATAACCACAAAATAAAAACTCAAATATGACAAAGACAATGAATTAAGCAGTCTGAAAAGTTTCAGAGGCAATTGGCAAATAGAGACATAATGTATAGAAACACATTTAGTAGAGCATGAAAGGCATAAAAACACAGAAAACATTTACCAGAGTAGCAGATGAACTGTGACAGTAAGCCAGGAAACTAAATTAATTAAATCCAAGAGGAAAACAATATTTGCTCGAAATTCAAAATCAAATAAAATCTAACAACTCAGTTAGAGCTGAAATGATTATTTGATTAATCAGTTATTCGACTGAAAGAAAAATAATCTGCACCTATTTTGATCATTTATTTTATATGACTGACATTTTACAAGCCAGATCTCTCAGTATATTCTGTAAAATCATTCAGATAAATGCAACAACTTCATGCATTTCTTTTTCCATCTGCTCTTCCTCCTTTTAGGATACAGAGAGAGGGCAAACACTGGCTGTGCAGAGGCATCTCAAACCTCAGCTGTAAACCATCACAGACCCTTGTGTAAATATACAATAAACAATGCTCTGCAGACATCAAATAAATGTTGGTTTGAGCAAAAGCAAACTCAGATTCCTTCCAAATTTTCTTTCCTGCGAGCATTCAGCTGTTTAAAGTCTGTGGCTACTTCGGTTACACACCTGTCCACTGCAGCAACAGACTGCTCCGGTCTCACAGCAGTGGTAAACCCCAGAGTGGTCTGGTTCACATGGAATCCACTCTTAGCTGTCAAACTTATACTGTGTGTCACAATGTGCCACTTTGAAAAACTATATTTTGTTATGAGCTGACTATGAAGTGTAAGTTATACCAATTTTGAAGTAGTAAACTGATTTTCTGACCGGAGTTTTTTTCCGACACAATAAAAGGTATCATTATTTACAGCACTGAAACTCAATAATGGGGCTTTAATTAGTTCCGTTTTCTATTTGTGCACGAGAAAACAGATTTGTCCCCCTGGTCAGGCTGCACGCTCACTCCTCTCTCTCTGTCCTATAAACATACAGGAGAAAAAAATAGTCCCCTCTTGGGTG
The DNA here is from genome assembly GCF_016859285.1 of Xiphias gladius. Lineage (NCBI taxonomy): Eukaryota > Metazoa > Chordata > Actinopteri > Istiophoriformes > Xiphiidae > Xiphias > Xiphias gladius. The sequence goes on from NC_053421.1 coordinate 14,988,349, forward strand.
AAAATGTAGACAGCTCTCCTCTTTTTGGACGGTTGAGGAGACGCGCTGAGGGGCCTTACAACTGGAACCAGATGGCCTCTGAATATGTGCAGGCCTTTGCATGAGTGCGTGCATGTGAATGTGAGCATGTAAGTGTGTATACAAATTAATGTTAGTAATTTGTCTACAGCCTTGTACATTATGTGAGGCAATCTGCAAAAGAGCAAACAATTAGCCGTAATCCTACCAAACAATGGAAAATGTGGGGCAACATTGTCCTGTACTGTTGCCTATAAATGAAGCATTAATCTAAGCTATTTTGATCTTTCTTTGCATGGGGTTGTTGGGTTCATGCCCAAACATTAAGTATCTCTTAAAAACACAGTGAGCCAAAGTGTGAGTTGAGTGATACTATCAAACCTTCCACTGATCTACTTTTGCTATCATTTGTAATTTGAAAAGCAAGACGTATTCTGCTCTTTCCTCTAACCGACATGTTTGCTGCGTCAGATTTCTCCTCTTTGGCAAAGTGTTGTTTAGGTTGGCCTCCTGGGGTGGCTCTAAGTCCATGATCCCATTCTGGGGTCTCTTTGAGGGAAGTCAAAGAGATGAGAGACCAGGCCATTTGAGCTTCCTCTGTATCTCACAGGTGCCACGTGATATGCATGTTTTCAATTATTTCCCACTTGCTTGGCACTGTCTGGTCACAGAGACATGACTTAAGTGCTTTAATGTGACTCCAAAGTGTGGTGCAATTCTGACGAATCCTCTGTATGCAGATACTCTGACATTGACTAAGGACGGAGCTATAATATTTTTATTATTACTCAGATAAGAATGTCACATAAATGTATGAATAGATTTGTGATATTTTCCCTTAATTAATTTTAGCTGATGCAGAGATCTGGATATGGCCGATAAACTGGGATATAGTTAACTCTCTTGGCGCTTTGCAAAATAAAAGCAGACATTTCTAGTTGATCTATTTAATAGGCAGGTTAACTACTGGAATTGTTTTTTATGTGTGCTCACAAAAGTGCAGATGGTTTAGTACAGATTTGGCACGGTGTGTGGAAAAGACACTGTGGTTGGGAGCACCACAATAACCTGCAGGTGATGTTGTCATCTTAGGTCAATGTGCTGAATTCAGACACAGACACACATATATAATAATGCATTAATTAGATAAATAAGCAGTGAAAAGCCTACACTTGTGACATTGTATATTTCCATACAATTATGTTGTGCAAGGAATTTATCTTCCAAAATGGTTTGCAGAGGGATAATCGTAGAGAATTTACAGCTCCATCGTCTTCCATTTGAGTTTTCAGTTGTCAAACTGAAGATCAAAACTACCAATTTAAAAACATTATAGCACAAAAGAGAAACACAAGTCAGCAGTGGTCACAATGAATCATGTCCTGAGCCTGGATTATAAGAGGTTGTAAAAGACAAGGCAGATAATCCACTAAGAATGTGTCACCATTGATTACAGCTGTCAGTCCTCAAGCGGGATCAATGTGTTGACAGATGAACTTGTTCTTAGAGGGGAATACCAACAAATTTCCACTTTCAAATGTATGATTTCTACATTGGTAAATAATTACTACGTTCTATAAATCAAAAAAAAAAAAAAAATTCCATACAACGCACTAATCTGTGAGGTGTGACTGATATACAGCTGTCTCCACATAAAAACTTTTGAATATGTAGGACAGTTACAGAGTTCAAGATGATTTTCAGGGGATCAAGGAGAATTTTCTGTATTGCAGTTGACTGAGTTACCACATCAAATGTTAGTCCTGCTTTACATACATTTCATTAATTGCTAGACGTGCAGCTTTTGACTGTACATCTGTGTGAACTCTACTCATTTTAGAGTTTTTACTTTGCAAGAGTTGCTGATGATTACAAAACATACTATATGTGAAATTTGTGAATTCTTAACTTGGTATCCCCACTGAAACATTCTGCAGCCCACACTCTCTCTGTTTTCAAACTATCCATACCATCACATCGAGACAACTCGGGCAACCTCAAGAAAAAAAATGGCACATATAAAGAGGACCTACTCTACACAGTAGACAACCCTAAAATGAGCACAAGGCTGCTTTAATCAGGCCCTCGCTACCACATCTAGTCCACCAACAACAATAACAGCCCAACAATATAAACAGGCTTTGGCCAATGCTGACACACAGAGAGAGACGAGCTGAGTTTATTTTCTAAATCCCAGGCTGTTGCACTGGTCAAACAAATGTAAACAAAGATCAAACCCTCACCACTACTGGTTATCTAATGACAAAAACACATCCATTAAAAAATCATTTTCTTTTTTATCCCTCAAAGGATTAAGCCACACATCATGTAATACTGTATAACATGCATATAGACCAATATGCAAAGGCCTTCATGTTACCCCGATATAGTGGCATTCATCACATCTATCATTTGGGAACACTGATTTTGCCTTTTGAGGTCCAGGAAAGCTCATACTGGAAGCCACTATGGACAAATATAGGGCTATATCTGAACTAAAGGTTAGTGGTTATAAAACAGGTCAGGCTAATGATGCTACGCTCTTTGCAGAACACCCATAGATAAACCTTTGTGTAGTGCCTGACAGGCACTTTTAGTACACAAAAAAAGCCTGGATTGCCTCACTGTGTGATTACAGCAAATGGCTGTGCCAGAGGTGGATCGGTAAAAAAACGGTTAATAAACCATTAGCTCTTTGGATTAGCACTTCCCTTCCTCCACTGACTTTGCTGCAAAGATTTCCAAATGGTCCAACGCAGAGCCATACGTATGTGAGAGCTAATGACTATGATTAGGGAAGCCTGGATTAGGTCTTGCTGTGGTTCATGACACATGGACAGTGGCACACAGACGCACACATACACACAGGCAGACAAACTGAAAGTTAGCCCTGTGATGTGTAAATTTGAAGAAAAACCATAAAATAAATAACCTAAACAGAGTTATGTACAACTTCATTAAAAGTTGAAATAGATGCAGTGGATTTTCCACAAAATAGTGCTAAATGAGTCCGATTACAATCACGACTGTAACCAACTCATCACTCATGTTCACGGAGGGGCCTCTGGGGTAAACAAAATATCTTAACAACGTGAATGTGCTCATTAAGCACCCAATCTTCGGTGAGGATACATTAAAAATGGGAGGTTTTATTCAGCACTAAACCAGTCATATCCAAATAGCACTGGTAGGGAATCAGAAAATCACAGTGGTCTAGCCACTCTGCTGTCTCTGTACGTTTTGTACTGACTATTCTCCAAAAGCAATTTATTGTTAGAGAGTGCAGCTTTTTTTCATTGCATAACATCTCTCATTATAGAAAGACAAAAGACTGTGGCAGTAAGGGGGGGCTCCTCTTTGGGGCCATTTTGGTCTTTATGAACTGACAGCAGGAAAATGCTCAATCCCTTAATACGCAGCAAGTGCAAGCCTAAAGAATACCACGCCATTTGTCTTTGGAAGACTAACGAATTATCTCCCATGTAAGTAATTCTGCACTCGTGGGGCTACAAGGTAAGCCCTCAAGTCAGATAAAATTAGGCTCAAATGTCTGGACAAGTTACAGTAACAGTGACCACCTCGCCTAGAGGAAACAAATCCGCCAGCCATGTGGGCAGCCACTGAGGAAGACTAGTGAAGGGCAACAGGTGGCTGTCAACTTAGAGAGAGAGAGGGTCATCATCCACTTAGAGAAGAGCAGCAAGTCTGTCTGTCACTCCCCAGGCTCCCCTAAGCTAAGCCAAGCAGCAGCAGGAGAAGAGAATAAGGTAAAGCCAGTCTAAAGTAGCGTGTGGACAAGGTTCAGCCAAATATTCACAAGTACAGCCAAGTACAGTCTTTTACATCAGGCAAATACTGGAAATGTCTTTTTGCTATCCAGTATTCTAAAATCAGGGAGCCTCACACAGCAATATTATTAACAATAGGAATTTAGGTTTTTAAAACCTGTTTATACAGTATAATAACTAGTAGGTTTAATGTATCAGTTAGATAATTATAGTTTCAAGAGCATCAAAGAAAAATCCTCTTGACATCAACATGTACAAACTAGACCTTATCAGGTTCAAGTAAAAGCTGTCTTTGTCATTTCTTGTGTGTCTCACCAATAGTTCAATGAGCTGTCAAACAGAACAATCTCAATAAAAGATCCACTGGAATTTTCAAACCTTTCCATTACACATCATGCATCAGTAGCATGAATAAATAACCAGATATGACTATCGGAGATAGTTCTCAGATCATAGTGACTTCATTAAAATGAAAAACGTCTGGGCCTTTGGTTGACTTCTACTGCGCTAAAGAAAAACGACCAAATTTAAAATCTGACAATCTACAACCTAATAGCTTTTCCAGGCATTGGGTTATTTTTGCACTTAAAGTCTGTGGAGGAAACCCGTGTGTCTTTGTGTGAGAATGTGCGCTTCTCCACGTTATGCTACTTACAACCATAGTGCCCTTTAAGTCTCTGGCAAGTTGGTTTACAAGGGCTGGTTTTCATTTCTTCCATTGCACATGCATTAAACAAGGTAGCAGAATAATTAACATCCATTTATCATTTGCATTTTTGCCAAAAAGTTGTGGGAGATTTAAGCCTAAAACAGGAACTTGTGCCAAAATTTGACGAACTACGTAGCAGTTCGTAAAAGCTCAGCCAGTTAGCATCCTCAGATTAATCAAAAGCCAACCTCTGATAAGCACTTTGTGTGTATGTCTGCACGCATGCCACGTGCATGCGTCTTTGCATATGTTTTCACTCAGCTCTTTGTGCTAGTCCCCCTCACATTACACATTACATTAAGACACCAGGAGGCCCAATAAAACAAAGTGACAGAACACAGTAACTCGTAAAATGTTTTCAGTCTCTGCTCTGTGCCAGTGCTCTGTTTTCAGAGCGTTGTTGAAATGCTGTTAATTCTCACTCAAATTAAAATTCTATGCCATTTCCCAAAACTGCCACTGTGCAAGTTCAACAAGGACCTTAATAAAATAATCCACTGGTAATAGGGGTCATTAAAGCCCATACCTCACTGGTGATATAGACTGAGGAAGACAAATTAACCACTATAAAGTGAGATGTGATGAATACACAGTTTAGATTACAATACGGTTTATTACTCACCAATGCAGGCATGAACTCTGACTGATAGCTGTGTTCGAAGAATAATGCTGTGTTTCTTGCCTCTCCTGTGAAGACAAATGGAGAGAAAGAGAAATGTTATGTGAACATTAGGACCGCTGTGATTATTTCAATTTGTACGCATGTGTGTGCATACATGCTTTTGTGTTTCTGTGCGGGTAGTGCACACACACACAACTGTATCAAGATAAAGAAACAGAATGTCTCTGAATCTAAGTCAGCCATCAATTTGCCAGAGGCAGACAAGTGCTGACAAGAAAATTTAGCTGAACGGCTACTGTGCAAAGGTGCAAAATGATCCTCAAGCTAAATTCTTTTTCAACAAATTACAGTCTTATCCAAACCCTTTAATATTTGCCTTTTGAGCACAACAGGGAACAGGTTGCTGAATAGTACCAGGGAAAGGTCTCCATTGGTGAAAACAAAAGGACGGGAGCAAGTCAGAGGGCAACTCCGCCCCCTGTGTTAATGGAGATATGCCAAGACCCTATCACCATCCTGTCAACTGCTTACAATGTCTGAATGACAATCCCAAACAAAGATGGCAACAATGCACCTCAATTCTATTAAATTGTGAAAGTGAATGTGATAACAGTGTAGTTTGTTGTCATACAAAGGATAATTTGCCTACTTAGAAGGGCAGCCTCTTATGTGTATTGAGTCTGAAGTCAAAAAAATGTGCTGTTCTAAAGGATAAAGCAAATAGTGTCAACAAATCCCATGAAAGGACCAAAACCAACAATGCCTTAGTGGGTATTTACCTGTACAGGATAGTGCACGCGGGCCTGACTAAAAATAAACTACATTCCTCATATTCATGGTAAAGAAGGAACAAGTCACCATGTGCAAGAGTGTGGCTCACTGATGTGTTTTTAATAGTTTTTGACCAACAATGGCGCTCTATGGCAGGAATCAGCCAAGCGTTTATTAGCCAGTCATAATAAAACATTTCGGCCTGTGTTTGCATCCCAAAAGTAAACAAACCTACAATTTACAATTTAGTTTTAGTGTCATCTCAATTAATTTTACAGAGAAAGCACATTCCAATCCAGTGTTTTGAATTTTCGTGGTGGGGCCAGCCTTTTGTTTACAAATTGAATCATAGATTGTGCCTTTAACCACCCGAGTAGCATACAAACAAACCCAGCAGACACAACTTGGGACAAGAGCACAGCAGGTAGTGTCGTGCAACACCCCCCTCCTAATTCAGCTCTCTGACAAATGGGCTTTTATGCCGCCTGCACAAAGGCTGTGTGATTGTTCAGACTGGCACAGTGCCAGCAACAGACTGTCCCTGTCAGTGACAATAAGGCAGCAATGAGAGAAAAAGCCTATCCACACAGAAGGCAGATCATACTACTGCTTCACCATACATAAGAAGCATTACTGCATAAATGCTTCACAATCCAGAAAGACAGACATACTGACATGTTTCCTGCCCCGACCAGTCAGTGGGAGACTGAACCGATATGCACACAAGCAGATTACATAGCGGGGGATGTCTGTATATGCTCACTCTTTATCAAATATAATATCCAGCAACAAGCAGAGGTGACACAGGAGTAACATCTGTCAACATGGGCCTTCTCTGGTGAGATGAGATGGTAAACAGAAACTTAATCCTCTGTGATGCTGTTGAAGTAAATGGGTAACCAGAGCCATTTTGTCACGAACGTCTGCTTTCTCTCTGCTTGGCTGCAACAGTATCCCTGTGCTTAACCAAGACCTGAGGCTAGGCAGGCCAACATGCTCATTATCAAATTAAACAGACGTGCATGGAATATATAAGTGAGGTTTTCAGACCCCCCTCACCAATTAAACATGAAAATTGGACAGTCCCCACAGACAGTGCTGCAGGCTTGTAAAAGGTGGGGCCCAAAGTTTCAGAAATAATCATAACTGTAAAGAATGTCAGCCAAATAACAAATTGGCGACATGTTGGGCTATAATACCTACTGAATGCCTTGGTCCTCTTTTGGTCTTATGTTCTTCTGTGCCAGAATGTTCTGGTTTCTTCCAGTGGTGGTACTGTATAATTATGTTAAGCCAAGCTCCTATTAAATCTGATCCATCATGTGAAATATCATGCTTCTGAAATACCACAGTTGCTACCATTTGAATAACCATGACTATTTTTTAATAATGTCATGAAATGAATAAGCTTGACCATTACCGAAAACAATTGCTTCTTACTTACATCTTACTTCCTCACCATTAGCCAAGGCAACTGGTCAAAATGAGATTGCTTTATAAAAGATTAACTGAAAACATATGGCCATTTTTATTCAGTCTGCACATGAAGAGAAGGAGAGGACAATAAACCTTTTATCAACAGAGCAAATCTCATATTTATCACCATCACTTTGCCTATCAAAAGTTACATACAGGAATGCAGCTGTGGATACTGAACAACTGTACCTGCCAATTATATACCCCACATTATTTTGTTGTACAGCACCCTTATCAAGCTCTGTCTTAATCCTAATACCCAGAGCAGCAGCAACTGGACCAGTGGGTGCCTGCCAGCTCCATCCTCTGTGGCTTTATCTAAGGCAGCATTATTGGCCCTGTTTATAAAACAACACAAAATGTGTACCCACAGAAAGTGAACGCACATACTTGGAATACAGTAAAGCCAGTACTTCCCCTTGAAGACCAATTAATCCCAGACAAGAGGCCCCACAGAGGTCTACTGACTCAGCACTTCTTGGTGAACACCCATGCTCAAGAAACTCCTGCCTTTTTTTGTGTGGAGGGAGCCGCAGTGCCCGAGTGAGCCAGGTGGGGCTGATGAATGAGCCTACGACTATCTACAGGGTTAATTTCCCTCTGAGGGGCTGCTTCACTAACCATTGACCGGGTCTCACACTCAGACACACACATAACCAAATACACATACACACTGAACAATCGGCAAGCAATTCTATTCTGTTAATAATACCCTTAAATTGCTCTGCAAACACAGAGGGTACAACTGGTGTTTTATTTCCTTCCTTGACGTTTAAACTGTACTGCGTTTGACAATTCCTCTGGTTCTTTTCAAATGTGCTTTTTCTCCACAAATGAAAATCTTGTGTGCTGTGAGAGTCCACAATACAATGTCCAAGTGGGTCAGAAAAAAATGAAAATAATGAAAGCAGAGCTGTCCTATGAGAGATGAAAGGATAAGATGAGAAACTCTGAATAGTTGAGGCCTACAGAGCAAGAAGAGTTGGATTTTAATATGTTTGACTTCTAACTTGTTGTCGAATACATCAAGGACACGCAATAAAACCAAGAGACGCATATTCAGCACAAAATTGTTGGCCTGTAGATGTGTATTGCATGTAACATGGCAGTGAAATATTAAAAAGTGCCGTCTTTTGTGCTGTGTGTCAGCTACTCATTTCACATGCTGAATCAATTATGCAGTCATTAACAGCACTTCATGTTATCTTCTAAAGACAAGCAGTGAACATGTCCTTGAAGACTTACTTTACTACTCATCTGCCAATCAATGTCACATATTTGGGCAAAAACAACATCACGTCCAACAATCAAGTCCACACATGAGTTCAATACAACATTTTTCCGACAACATCTGACCCAAATTCCCCCAGAAATGGTCCAACAGGCTCCCGCTCTTCAATCCATGTAATCCACAAAAATATTCAGGGACTATAAATGTCTGTAAGCACAGGTCAGGCCATCCGATCCTAACTATGTCCCACAGACTCCATCTCGTCTCAGGGTTACGAATGCAGGAAATTGTGTGTAGGGGGTCAATCAATCTATCACAGCTAGAAACCTCAATGACATGCTGAAGACCTAAAAGTGTGCAGATATGTAGGAGCAAATGTCTGGGCTGTATGGTCAGTTTATGACTTGAAGTGAGACTGTATCAGAGATGGGACAGGGGATTTATGAGTCACAATCTCCTATAGCTGAGCTTCATAACACAGTGTGGAAGTGATTATGGCCCTTAAGCTCCCGTGACATGGATATCTCCTGGCGCTGCAGCGCTCTGTCAGTGGATCATACTTTAATCTGATTGTAAAGACACTAGGTATGACACAGGCGCCTCAGGAATGTAACCTGTCATTAATATCAATTACAGATGGATTCAATGACCAATGATCAGGAGAGTTCAGGCACTCAGGCAGTGTATGAATATAGTACAATTCTCTTTCCAAAAGGTAGGTGGCTGGGCTTAAAGCAAAAATAATGAAAGCACCATTTCAAAGCTTGTTAACTGGAGGTAGTGGAGGGGTGTTACTTTGACATCAACTCATAAAATTCATAAACAACAAACAAACTTGGAAATATACAAATTCTTTTTCTATAAGTTAAATGTTTTGGAGTTGGAGACTGCTGTTGACAGATCTGTTATGCAGTAAAAGGAGAGTTAAGACAAAAACAACATAAGTAAAAAGGTAAAGGTGAAAATGCCCCATCAGACTTTTTGTAAGCTCAATAATCATCACATCAACCACACCAAGTATTGTGGGGTGTAATCCTGGGCATATGAGCACCATAAAAAGCCAGCGATCATAACTGGCCTATTTTTACAAAATAATTGGCTAACCACCTTCACCCCCAGTCTCCTCAGACAACACTGTGTGGGTTTAATGACACACATCCATACCAGCTTGCGCCAGCTGGCACGACACAAGCCCTGGCAGGCTCGCTCTTCGCCGAGAGAAGAAGTGGACCACTTTAACCTCACAGCTCTCAATAGCCTCCCATAAGCTCCTAACAATTTCAGATGGAACTGGGAAAGGACAGCTCTCTCAACGTCCAATAGAAACACCAAGCCAGAGAGCAGCTTATGAATTCCAAGTTAGACAAATAAATCCATACAAGTTTGTGGTCTAGCCAACCAGGAACTCTCATGCCAACCTTTGGTTTGTGACCATCTAAAGTGGGCGGCACACGAATGATATATCAACATACTCCACAGTACATGAAAAAACATATGGAGTCAATAAAGTAACTGGGCAAAGAAGTGTATGAAACTGAAATGAAACTAACACAATTATAAACCTTTCTCTTCCTTATCCAGGTCTAGGAGTTATGTCAAGACAGAGCCTCATTTAACTTTGTATTACAAGGAAACAATACAGCTAAATTAGAAACTGAGACTTGTATGATAAAGGGTATACAATTGCAGTTTGGCCACTTCTAATGAGAGCACTGAGGTAACATTCAATAAAGATGAGGGGGAATTACTCATGAGACGTGTCTACACATCATAAGTGGTTTAGATGACATCACTCTTGCAACTCAGCCAGGGAGGCCAGGTATTTTAAGGGACATGACTGGATGAATGCCATGGAAACTTTACATTTACTGTACACTGAGACATTTCGTTTGTTACAAAAAGAAAACAAGGCTATGAATACGACTATAAAAATTCAAAAAAATGTTCAAACTCTGAGTTCCTACTATACGACCACATCAACATCACATGTTTCAAAAGGCATGTCTTTAAAAAATACACCAAATATAGTGCTTTAGTGACAGCTTCTGCTGACTTGTACACAGACAAAATGATCTATCCAGGTTCAGCGAGATTGCTGAGACATATGGTGACTGACTGACACATTGAAATTTGTGTAGATAGTATTATTACTATATTTAAAATTCCAATTCAATATTTTTCCTCTAAACTCTCAAAGTGCTGAGAGGCTTTTGATATGGAGAGTCCCTCGAGTGAGGTAAAACTCGTCCCCTCAGTTCTTCAACAGACCAAACCACCTCCTGAGAGCAGCTTTTGGGCAGGAGAGCTCAATCAGCTGAGGCCGGAGAGGGGATTATTTCACAAATTCATCCTGGAACAAAATGGGTATCATTATGATTCAAATCACTGTAATAGAATCAAATTATACAGGATATTAATACATATCCCCATGGCCAAGGATTTAAAGACTGTATCTTTTCCCTCTTATCTTGCCTGAATTTATATGTCTCTCTCTTGAAAAACAGTAATCACATCGTTCTGATTATGTCTGACTGTTAGAGCAGAGAAACATTTGAGTTGTTTTTAAAAGCCAGATTGTTGTAATCAAAAACTTTTAAGTCACTTACTCTTGAATAATACAATTTACTTTCATGTTTTAGTTCAACAGCGTGAACAATCTAGTCCTGGACAATCAGAGTCTGGCAAGTACTGTACATTATCCACCTGATAGGCACTGCCAGTCCCTCGTGTGTTTTCAATCCAAGCTGCTCTGGCACAAGTCCCAGCAGCACCTTTTGAAGTGCAAGGAATATATGACCAACTTTTCATAGAGGTATCTAAATGTATTTCAATTTTTAACTTTAGTGCAGTAATGGAGAGTTTTGTTTTGTTTTTTTCTTCATGTCAGCATGTTGTGTACATGCAATTGTTTGCTTTTGAAGTTTGGTGATAGTGAAGGCAAAGAGAGAGACAGAGGTGACTGTTCTCTTACCCTCCTTCCTCCTGAAATCCCTCCAGTTCATCTCTCTGCTCTGCCAGGGTAGACTCCAAGTCCAGGTAGCTTCCATTATGAGACAGCTGAAGGGCACAGTCATCAGGCTAAACAGAGAGAAGACACAGTTAAAGACTGATTAGTCTTCAGTGCTCCGAAGATCCTACCATTAACACTCAACATGCAAAAAGAAAGCTTAACAGTAAGTAAGTAGGAGATGTTTTCGGCCATTTGGAAGCCTAGTTGTATAGAAAACATAACAACTTTGTTCTTTTTATGGGTCACTGGCCAAATGCGCAGTGTATTTTAGGTTTATGTCTAGTCTGCAATGGACCATAGAAAGTTCTTTTATCAACTGCTGTCAACACTCTACAATGACAAGCTGTGCAAGGTTGGAGAGAAGTCATGCAGATTTGGAGCAGCTTGGCAGTCTGGTGCCTCTTATCTCCCTGCACCCTTTGTCTGATAAACTATTATCATGCAAGATGATTTTGCAGAGGAGGTATGATTTGTCTGGTTTTGAATGGTTGTCATCAGCTGACTCTGGTCAAGGAGATGAAGAACGAGCGTGTCTGTTCACTTGTCTGGTTGACCTCCAAATTGGAGATATTAACCTATTTATATTCAGTGTCTGTCAGCTCTGCAGGACAGCAGCTCCAACAGTGAAGGAGAGGACAGGAAAACACATACCATTACAGGAGGGCAAACATATGACTTAAGTTGAGAGAGTGGCACTGTTCTGTTCCATCAACAGCCAGGGTGTGTAAATCAACAACATACTACACAGTCCACAAATATACTGAAACCAATAAATTTGTTTTTTCTTGTTAGCACACTTTGAGGGCTTTGTAGGGTAGAAAGGCTGTGATACACTTGCCTAAATTAGTATTTACCTATCTAAAATGAGGGGTCTGCAAGACTTTGTTTTTCTCTTAAAAGAAGAGCAACACATGCAAAAATATATATATCATGTGAAACCATGTGTTTTTTAAAATTAGACCAGTTATTGCCAGGTCTGATGCAGTTCAATTTCCCCCAACATATGACAGTAACTGAGTAATTGAACGTGAAGGAAAAAAGGCTGGCAAAAATATTATGGGTTTGATGGCTTTGATCTGTTCAGCCACTCTGTTTGTATTACTGCACTACAACACTCAAGGACTGTGTTATATTTAAGAACTGAAACAAAACATGTGGTTGCTTAGGATAACTCTCTGTCTCTCCCGAACTCTCTCTCTGACTCTGAGATGTCTTGTTTGCTTTCCATGCATGGTATACCAGACGATTATTGGTAATATAATAGCTGTAAGAATTAAAGGGCTGAAAATCTTCATTTTGAGAGGACACCAGAGATGAGCAAAGCATGAGGCAAACGCAGTAAACATGCACCCAAAACTTTAATTGCTCAAGAAATCCTATTGTTTTTAAGACTGTGACAAGTCTTATTTAAGGTTGTTGTTGATGTTCTTACAGTGAGGCAGACAGAGATTGAAAGAGAAAGAGATAGAAAGAAAGGGAGACAGGTAGACAGAGCAGAAACCAAAAAGAACAAAGCTGTACTGTACAAAGAGAGGGGAGGCAAGCATGTAGTTCTACAGATTACAGGACAGATTTCGGAGTGACAGGAAATTCAGACATAAGGGCCAAAGTCAGGCCTACTATTTTTATGCATATGGACTGACATGCCTCTGCAAATAAATGGTGTGACAGTAATATGAATTGTAGCATGAAGGAGAAGTCACACTAAATCAGATATGTTGACCAGTGGTTAGGCCCTACACCACCACATAACGTGTAAGACACTAAACTAAGGAAAACTTTTTACATTGAATGTCTGTTTTTTTCCCCACCAGGGGTCTCCCAAATGTCTGAATCAAAAATATGCACAATTTAAGTCAGGACTCCTTCTTTGTCACTGCTTATTCTAACACTACACTTCTTCTTCTTCTGTTTATTTCAAATGAAATGCTGTTGCTGCTACTGCCAGCAGAAAATATACCACTTAATATCCCTAGAAAAAAATATTTTGCAAGCGTAAAAGCTTTCATGACCTGGGTAAATATGCAGTCAATTCCTGAACAATAATCTTTCTTATTTCTGTTCAGTTCATTATTTTAGAATTTTTTACTCTTTGTATATTTTATAGTTCTTTAAATCATACTTTAAGTACTGTTGAAGTTCACAGGTTGGATAAAAGGGCAAAAAAAAAAATAAAGGTTTGTTTTCTTTCAGATTTACGCTCTGTATCACAACCTGAAATGGACAAAACATAGGGCTGAATTTGCAGCTGTAGCCAGTAATTAGCTGTGGAACTGTGGAACCAAGAAATGCATTACCACACACAAAGTTTTGACTAACAGACCAAAAGACAAAAGGCAGGAAAGTCTAAGTGAACTATACAAGTCTGTCCATTAATTAATTCCTATTTGTACGTCCATCTACTCATCCGTCTAACCATTCATCCATCCTCTAACCGGTGCCACTTTAGGTTCTCATTATATAATCAACATGGATTAATGATTACAGATCCTGCCATCGGGTTGATGCACCTAAATGGCCCTTAATCCAGGAACAGTGCTACGAGATTAGCAATAGCACAGGCTTCCTTAGCTGTCCCCCGCCCAGGACTTGAACCCACGGTGGCCCTGTGAGGGCCAAGTCAAGACAAGTAACCACAAGGGCTCTGCTCACACACAGAGGTCTGGCCTCTCCCTTCAACCACCATACTGTGGTCCACTGACCGGGGAGGCAGTTAAGGCAGAAGAGACTAAAAATAAACACTATGCAATTTCCAATTTAAATCTGCTATCTCACTCCAAATTTCTTTGTCTTCCACAAAGGAAAGGCGTCTGGAATGAGATAGCATATACTGTGGGAAACTTGCACATTTGAAACTCACAATAACCTAATAATAACAACAAAACTGTCTTGTGCATAGTTTTGTGCAAATGTTAACCCTGTGTTAGACAACTGTAAACATTTTTTTTCTGTAAACTACACCGGACTCTAAATCAAACGAGGAATTACAGTAAGCCACTTTAAAAGCTTTGAGTTTGTTTGATAAAGGTGAGGATGGTATTTGAGGTGTTCCTCTGAAGGCAAGGGATTTAAAACAAATTAAAACACACTTGATGCATGAAAGAGAAACCACAACAGTGATCTTAAAAAAAACATCCTGTCAAACATGCAGAGGATGAGTCTGTCCGAGGATGCTGCATTCTTCTGAAAGGAGCCCTCTGCTAAGACAACCCTCCAAAATGCAGAGACCGGTAAAACCTCAACTCTGCATAACAATGTGTAAAAGAATTCAAAGGAGGTCTGACAGGCATGAACGAGGAACCTGTATTTTACAGCATTTAACATAACTTCTCATTATGGGACTCTGTAATTTCTTAAGAAAAAATGCAGGAAAACAACCGGCCCAAAAATTGAAATTGGTAAAGTGAGAGTTCATTCTCCAAGACTTAGCCACATTTTCCCTCCCTTGAATTCTGCTTTGCAAACTGATGCAAGGCCTCAAGGCCACCGAGACACAAACTACAAAGCACTGACGGAGGAGAAAGCACATGAAGGACTGCTGATTTATTGATTTGTGCTAACAAAAACTGTAGATTTGGAATAACTCCAACAGAATTTGAACAGCAAATGGCTGAGTCAGATGGTGAGCCACTAGTTATAATTTCCTTTTACAGTAGCAAAAGAAAAGCTTGTTTAAAGATGAGATGCTTAAGCTTTACTATGTGTGGGTGAATATTGGTGTCTTTACCACCAATGCTCTATTACAAAGAAGTGTTTGAATTTCTATGCAAGCTTTCAGATTATTTAACAGTACTACTGCAATAACACAATACAATACATTAGATACTACATTATGATACATGGTGGCACGACATTTTCAAAAAGGCCACAGGGTGAAAAACTGATTTCAAATTAGGTCTGCTGCCCTAACAAAGCTGTTGTTGCAACACAACAGGCGTTTATAGTTTGACTCCTTGTTGCTTTCATATTTAAAATCTGCATAACGGCTTTTGATGCTTAAAACTCACAAACAGTTACTCCTAATTGATGTTTGAGGCGGTAAAGCGGCACAGCCAAAGTGTCATCCCATGTACAACCCAGTCCAACACACAAGTACAGTATAAATAACAACCACACTGACAAACAAACACAAACACACACACACACACACACACACACACACACACACACACACACACACACACACACACACACACACACACACACACACACACACACAGATCTTCCCTCTTAAAACTTTAGACTGAAACTGACAGGAACAGCCCAGAGACAGCATATGCTAGCTGTTTTGACTCCCTCGGCACCATGTGTTAGCAGCGTGCTATTTATACCAGGTCAACATGCACCATAGTGACAGAGCTCAAAGACAACAGGTTTGTTGTCGCAGGTCATTACAGAGTCATACCAAAGTCACTTCTTTAAATTTCTGAGGGTGTGAATCAGAGAACTTGTTGCTCAAATGTGGTGTCCTGCCATCAACCTGAGTGTTACTTTTTATGAAAAGTACAAGGGATGCTCCCTTAAGTTATTGCTAACCACTAATGCCCATGTGACCAAATCTCACTAACCAAGCGCTGCAGAGCCTACCACTGGTACTCCCTCTCTGTCTAGTTTGCGGTCCAGCTGGCCTACTGCTAAACTGAGCCCAGTCGACTGTGCAAAGCACATCAGCTCTTTGTTTGTGTTCTTAATTCTGCCCGCTTCCCTCTCTTCTCTCAAACAGTGGAAAGCGTTTCCATCCCATCCTGCTGGTCAGGCTGAGTGGGCTGCAGAATGGGAGCCAGGCTTGTGGTGATCCACAGCATCCTGAGGCTTCCATGACTTATCTTACCAGCTCTACTCAAACAAGATGGAGTACCTCTGATCTGACAGAATGAAGAAAGACCCAAATTAACTTTCTATTTACGCAACTTCCGGACCAGACTAAGATTAATGTTCAATGAAAGACTCAACCTCAGATGCTATGGCCCCTTTTCTTTGTTTAAATTTAAAGGACAGTAGATGAGGTCTTTAGGAAATGTGTTTGGTTGCACATGGTCTAATCAGAAGAGAGAAACAAGCATTTCAGAAGATATAGCCTTGAGAGGTCTCCAGAAGAAAAAAAAAAATTGAAAATGGGCTATATGTTTACATTATTTGTCACTGGCTTTCTTTTGGGAAACTTAAACAGGGCAATTACACCATACCAAAGAGGAACATTCAGTTATTTTGAGCTGCTTAAAGCTGGCTGTGCAGTTGTGGATCTTGGGAAGGCCAACATTTGCAACCAAAACAATGTGTACTGTTTCACCTTCTCAAAGATTTAGGAATAAATAAAGACTGACATGATCCAGCTGAGCAAACACAACAATGTGGAGGTACACTAGAATGCATTCTTATCCTGAGATGGTTTCTAATTCAAATCCCCAGATCTAGGACAATCCGGGGCATGAATTACCCTCTTCCATCTCTCAACAACTGACCAACTGGCCATTTGACCCCACCTATTCTAACTGGGGCTGCGTAGTGACAATAGCAGAAGTGGTTTCTTACATGGACTTCAAGCCTGTCCATTCATGATACCACAAATGCAAAGTATGTTATTTTCCATTAAGGTTAGTTTTCTTCAGCTCCTTCATAGTTAAGACAAGAAGAATCCAACTAAAAGTTGAGGGATGGTTACATTTTTTTAAATGAAGTCAAACAATCATTATTAATACATTCAGTGTACCAGCTTCACATTCTCTATTCCCTTGTTTTTTTTATTTATTTTCTCTTACACAAAATAACTGTCACAAAACTTTGCCAGATTTTTGAAAGGTCTCCCAAAGTCTAGAAAATGAATAGTAAGAAAAGCAGGTCAAACTGAAAGGGGATTAGTGTTGTGGTTGAGGTAAAAATTAACAGATGCCTGCCTCCCCACAGCCAAATAATAGGTGTCTACTCCACTCCAGTATCACCTAAAGCAACCAATTGTTCAACAGTGTCATAGTATAGGCCTATCATACCTACATATTAAATGCAATAGCTGTTTAATGTATACTGATGCCGCATCAACATCCCATACCAGCAAAATGCTTCAAGTCACTTACTCAACAAATGGTCCATTAGGTTTGTTTGGTAGTAACCCCATCAACGCATCCAAGCTAATCATTAATTTAGAATTTCGTAGGCGTGAACTTTTCACCAGTCATGTAAAGAAACGAGAACAAATACAACATCGAGAAACTAAGAAGTATACTGCATACCTTCTGTGGAGATTTGAGCAGCCTGTGGACTCCAGCAATCTGATTTATCAGAGGAATATCTTCCCTGAAAGTGAAGAGAGGTGGTCTGGTGGGCTCGGGGAAATTGGTGCTGTTAAATGGATCAGTATCATCTAAGAACTGTACCCTGCATATAAACGTAGCCATGGTGTATCCATGCAAGGCGATTTTAGATGATCAAAATAGTGGATGCGACACAGCCCGTGACAGACGCGCAAGCCCCGGGGCCAGCGAGCTACCGGCAGGTCCTCTGCAGTAGCAAAACCCTGCACCCTCTGTTATCCTTGGACCTTCTCCATTCGCTTCACGCAGCGCAGAGGACTCAGGACAGTGAACACAACACTCCAAAAGTAAAGATCCAGGGTACCTCCTTGAGATATACGGTTAGTCAGAGCGATGTGGAAATGAGCGGGGCGGCGGTATCCAAGGGCATAGCGGGCGGTTGAGGTGCTGAGGCAGACTGCGGACGGGACTGCTACACTTGGCGCCTGGTCTGTGAGGGCGATGGGAAGCGGCTCCCTCCTCAAGCACAGTCCCTGCCAGGGAGACGCGGCGGCCAGACCTCAGCCGGGCCGACACAGCTCGTTTTACAGGCGCAATGGCGGCCTCGAGTGGCGAAAGAGCAGAGTGCATAGAACACACTGCACTGAAGCTGGCGGGACGCCCTGACAACCTGCAACAACACGGTCCATAGGGACCTGGAGAGATTCCCACTTTGTATCGCAGTGAGAAAAAGCGAATTATTGGCTACTAGGGGGAAGATGGTAAAGAAACTAAACTCAGTCGAATGATGTAAGAAATACTCGTTCAGCATGCACAATATATGCGTGGCCGTGCGTCCTGCAGGTCAAGCGGATCCTGGGTGACTGGGGTTGGTCTTATCGCACCAGCCGCGACCCCAGAACGGTGTGTCTGGTGCGAGGGGACACACAACACCAGAGGGCGTTTGGCGAAACAGGTTAACTGTGTCAGATTTTTTTTTCCCACCACGCCTGACCGTGTGATCCCCTCACAAGTGTTACCCCATGGCCGACGGTGGACGGGAACGATTGAAACTGGGAGACAGTGATCCGCGACTTCACACGAATGTGGGCCGTGGGCGTAAAGTAAAGGGGGGGCTACCTTCCCTATTCCCAAGCCATTGGCGGTTTTAGTCTCTTTAAAGTGGTGCTGAAGCACACCTAAATTTAATATCAGCTCCCCCAAATACTAACACTACTTGTTATTCTTATATTCTGAAATCATTTCATCCAGTATTCTTTATAGAGTCATGATC
Source organism: Xiphias gladius (assembly GCF_016859285.1). NCBI lineage: Eukaryota > Metazoa > Chordata > Actinopteri > Istiophoriformes > Xiphiidae > Xiphias > Xiphias gladius. The sequence goes on from NC_053421.1 coordinate 15,007,495, forward strand.
CTACACACTCCGATGCAGTAGGTGGCAACACGCACCTTTAACACTGGTAGGCTGCCACACCAGTAAAACCAAAGGAGAGTAAGAACAAGAAGGTGAAGTTGGTGAACGTGCTGGCGCAGATGTTAAAACACGAGCGAGCTGAAACTCTAGCGAATGAAACCGCTGGATTTTCTGACAGAGAACGTGGGGTCGAATTGGTTGTCATTTACTGTGACTTAAAAAGTGCCTGGTTATAGTTCAACGGTGTGAATGGTGTCAAAGAACTTTAGCTGACAAAGTTCGCTTTTGCTTACGTTATCAATTAATTCCTCTTGTTAATTTATTAATTCTGTTTGGTCGCTATGTTTGCCTTTTGGTTGACAGCACAAAGAAGGTTAGTGGAGGATTGATAGGGAGAGAAGGGGCGAGAGAGAGAGAGAGTAAGAACCAGATGACAAAGTGGACAGATAGTCAAGACCAAAGACCTATAATGCCAAGGCAGCTTCTGTTTTGTCCACATTCATTGCAGTGGACTCCACAATGATTTCACATGTGGATTCTTCCCAACCTCCTCTTACATTTATTTACATCACAAATACCGATTGTTTGCTTTATCTATTATCAGATTGTCATTTTTCTAGATGATTACAATTTTTTGTGTGTGATTTGCAGTGCAAAGAGGGAGAGAGGAGGATGGCGAGAGGGAGGAAAGAGAGAGACAGGAAGAGCAAAAAGAACCAGGTGAGAAAATGGACAGGTAGTCGAGACCACATAGTTATAATGGTGGACTGTCCCTAATGGTGGACTGAAACAATGTTTTGTACATATCTCCTCATATCGGATTTGCTATAACTTGATCTTTGACTTACTTTGTTAAGTTCTGGTCATTATGATTGAGTCTTTGCCCCAGGTTCCATTAACTAACTGAGGGTCCTCTCTAAAACAGGTGCATTATATTGAAATCTGTGAACATTCATTTTGAACCATCATTATTATACATTACAGACCACCCAGCTAATTAGGTTGCCTCTGAAGGTAACATTGTGTATCTAGTTGAACTGAGGTTTGCCAAGTTCAAGGGGTTGAATACTTTTGCAAGCAGCATATTCCATTTTTCATTTTCTTAAAAAATATTTTGTGTAAAACTCATGTTACTTACTAGTAATTCATTAAAAGTATTATTGTTTTCTATTAAAATATCATATAGAAAAATATTAATGTATTAATTGTTATTCAGTGAAATGAGTGATTTAGTAGGGGATTGAACACTTTTGCAAAGCACTGAATGCATGTCACATTTCCATTTGGTGCTGAGCCCCCTAAAGGTCTGATCCTAGAGTTGCCCCTATTCCAGCCACCTACTTGCGGTGCCGTTGCTTGGACCACACCAATCTTCACACTTGGCCTTCATTTTGACGTCAACTACACACCTGTAAAGTTTCGTGAATGTCTCTTGCACGGTCGTGAGACTATTGTGGTGTCAAAATCTGTCAACCAAACGACAGAGAGACAGACAGACAGACACCTGCCAAAGTTTTCAAAACTGCCTGTGTGGTAGTTCCCCCTACAGTAGGTGTCTCCAGGACCACATTTTGCCATCTCACACACACCCACACACACACACAGACTCATAAGGTGAAAACACTACCAGCCAGACTGTCCCAGCTGGTAAAAATGTAACAACATTAACTGGTTGAATTGAGCTGTTAAACAGAGGCTGAAAGTTTTTCAGTTTATGCAAAAGTGGCAAAGTGAGTTCAGAAATATGACATAATGTGATATCGATGTAGAGTTTAAACAAGAGCTTAAGTTGGAAAGTATCTGTTGCATGAAAACCCAAAATAAAGGCAGGCAATTTGTAATTTTACAGTGAACAACACCAGAATACCTAAGGTCATTGGAAGATATAAAGGGTTGGATAGAAACCAGAGGATCTGCAACCTTTGTAATGACAATCGCTTGTGAGATTAGTATCATATTTAGTATCAATGTAAGAATCTAAACATAATGAAATATAGAGAGACGTATTTGCCAAAGTATTATTTAAACTGCCCATCTAGGTTTAAATTAAGAATTGCAATCAGATAAGCAAAAAGTCATTTGTAAACTAGTTGCCTTTTTGAAGAATTTCCTTCCTTTTTTTAAGTAACATTTTTTTCTACTTAAGCCATGCCATGTGCCATCGTTTTGTTATTATTGTACATAAATAATAGTCACATAAATAGATGTCTTGTGCATGCGACATGAAATGCATGTTTAACACTGACACACACACTGTAGATACATAAAGTAGATGGTAGATAGACAAAGAGCTAGAGTAGATACCTAGCTGGAAACCAGAACATTACTTTGAACGTATTGCATCCATGTCAGTATCTCTGACAATCAGTCTTTACTACAAAACCATTATTGCCTGGATTCTGTGGTATTTCTTCAACTCATTTCAAGAGTCTCTGCCTTGGAGCTGATGTCCCATGAATGCCAATTTATCTGGTAGTGCTGCAACAAGTACTCTACTCCCTCAGAAAGAAAAGTGATATCAGAAACTCTTAATTTTAGTTGTTAAATGCTGTCAGGATTTATCTCAGCGTGTGAGAGGAGCTCCCCCGCAGATTATTTCTGGTACAGGGAGACCCTGAACACAACTCTATCGATTGATGAGGATGGTGGGTTGCAGTGGTGGATATGTTATGCCATGCTTGTGTGTGGTCTCTGCTCTATCTCTGCATCATTCCTGGGATTGAGACCACTGGAAAGGTACAGTGCATTGCTTCCTACAGTCTTAGAGGAGATTTTTCATTCAGCTAAACAATAATGATGTGAATATCTAATTTTCCTGAGGCTGTGTATGTGACTTCAACCCTCCCCTATGTGGTGCTGACAATATTTCTGATCCGTGGACTGACCCTGAAAGGCTCTTTCAATGGAGTAAAGTTTCTCTTCACGCCAGATGTAAGTTGCATTTTTAAAATGATTTTAGCAATCACACTGTCTCCCTGCAGATAACAAACCAGAATGCATTGAATACCAATTTATTCTAATATGTTTTAATGCTTTGTGGCAATTAAGGGGATAAAATTTTATACAGACATATTTTTAGCCAAGATTAATCATATTTCATATATTTATTTTTTAATAACCCCATTTTTATCCGTTTTATCAGAATATACCTTAACCCTAATTCCTCATGAGAGGTACCATATAAAGCCATAATTTTCTAACATACTAATTCTTCCAGTTAACAGAGCTGGCAAAGCCATCAACATGGTTCGATCCGAGTGCTCATGTTTTGTATTCCTTTTCATGGCTTTTGGTGGTCTCATTTCCTTCTCTAACTACAACTTAGTGCAGTAAGTTTGACATCTTTTTTAAGCCCACGTCATTTAAAGTAACAGGTATATGCACTGTACTTTAAATAAAAATAAATTTTTGTCCTTAGTAACAGCTGTGAGCAGGATGCAGTGTCCATCTCTATCATCAATGGTATGACCTCTGTCTATGCTGCAACTACTGTTTACACCATTAATGGCTTCAGAGCAACATTTGAGGATTGTCTCTCAGGGTAGATTATGTCTTTTTTTCTTAATTATACATTTTGACAGCTAATATACAATATTTTTTTTCCTCAGCAATGCATCAACTGTGATAACCTCTTAAACCTAATGAATTTTTGGTTTCAGAAACATCATAGCATTACTAAATGTCTTTGATCCTACCGATGGCAACATCATTAACAGCAACTACAATCAGGTTCTTCAGCGTCTTAATGAAACATACTCTGAGGTTATTTGAAAGCTGGATCTGAAAAACTGCAACTTGAATACATTCTCAGTGAGGAAAGATTTCAGCAGGTCTGAGTAAGATTATTTATGCACCAGGACAGCAGCTTCAATTTTTAGTGGAAAATTAACATTATTTTCAAATGATGCATATAATAATTTGCTCTTACACTTTACTGTGTTTTGGCCTAGGGAGTTGAAGGAGCTGGTTTAGCCTTCATTGTGTTCGATGAGGCTATCACCAAGATGCCCATCTCACCGGTGTGGGCCGTCCTTTTCTTAATACTGCTCTCCTGTCTTGGCCTGTCTCCTATGTTCGGTAACATTGCTTTCTGCGAAATTGTCTCAGTGGTATACATATATTGGATGGAAAGGTAATATTAAAATACAAACACTGTTTAATAAATTCTCTTTATATCTTTTAAAATCATGTTGTGCATTGATGCTGTTCTTAATGTCTAGTGTTTTTTAATGCTGTGTGGGAAAACTAACAAAAATAAGTTCTGACCTATAACACAATAAAAGCTAGTGTATATAAACCTGTCATGATTTATCTTATGCAGGATGTGACCATTATAATAGTTTTGATAGCTCTGCATTGTTACTTGTATTTGTAGATTGGGGTCAGTTATTCTTCAATTTATCTACTTCAGTGGTGGTAACCAAATGCCTTTTTTATACCATCCCAAACCTGGAAATTTCATATTATTAAATTTCAAATTACCACCGGTGGAAAGCAACAGCAATGTTTACTCTTGTTGTGCTTCTATTTCTATCACTTCTTTGCTTCAACTGAAGTTAGCAATCTCATCAGCTAGCCCTGGCCCAATGGGCTGGTCTCGTCTCTCTCCGATAGTGAGTTACTGTAGCATCCAGTCTGCCCTGATGAAGAAGCACAGCTCAGAGTGCATATTATAACCTTTTGTCTTGTAAACGCAATGATGGCTGAAGCTCTTGGCAAGTGCCGCCTGCACCTGGCAAGAAACCATAATCGGTGGCAGACTAAACTTAAATATAGCACCTTTAAGTATGATTTGACAGCTATAGTCTACCATGGGATCAAACAGTAAGAATATGAGACTGGGAGGTTCTGCCCCAGAAGGAAGCTGGCTTGGAGCCATGTAATGAAGGTTTACCTTTCTGTCGAAGTGGAGTCACTGTTGTGACGTGTTAAGAGTGTGGAGTGTTTCAGAAGTGAATTAAATATTGATTAAATCAGATGCACATTGTTATTTTTAATTCCCTTGTTTCTGCATTCACCTCTAATTTGTAAGGTGAATTACGCTATGTTTCCTTTATGACTGTACTCTGTGTTTTCTGATTATCAATAAGGAATAATAGATACGACTGATGAATATGATACAGAAGTTTGTGCAAAGCATGAGTAGTTTTTTTTTTTGTGACTACATTTGATAAGGAATTCCATAATGTTTTTAAATGCAGTGTAAGTGGTATTTGATTATTTCTGCTGACTGAAGTAAGACTGTGCAAATATCAGTAATATAAACTGTATCTCGTAAGTAATTAATAAGGTATGAGTACTATCACAGATTTAATCCCTGGGTTCCTTATTTATACTACTTTGTATTACAATCAACTGGCTCTGTTATCAGCATCATACACTGCCACTTTACACATAGACTTTTTATTAAACAAACGAGCCACACTGTTCCCACAGCTTCAAGAGTCAACAAGAAATACAAGGCTGATAAAACACACTTCACGCCCTCTTCTCCTGATATAAACGGGTAACAAGTCACCGGGTTCTCCTTTCGACAAAGTAGAAGGAAAGGACAGACAAAGAAGATTTGTGCTTGCTTCATAATATACTAAAATGACAAGGGACGAACAAGTGAAGGACAGAGACGCTGGAAGTGTTGAGCAGAAAGATATCAATGAAAGGCCAAAATGGGACAATAAAGTTCAATATTTGCTAACCTGCATAGGTTTTGCTGTGGGCCTTGGTAATGTGTGGAGATTTCCATATTTGTGTCAAATCTATGGTGGAGGTAAGAGCATTTCATTTACAATGTCCTTTGTAATGTTAACACAAAAAGTAAATTTGGACAGTCTGGCAAAAATCTGGCTTTTCACTTGGTTTTCCTTGTCAAAAACACATTTTACAGTCCAAAGGCTCTACGAAATGAGAAACTGGAAAAAACGCTCTTAAATGTTTTTTAAAAACTGAATTATCTTTTTCTATCATTTTTTTTAAAATAAGTTGTGTAAATAACAACCAACCTTTCTAGGATAACTGTTTTACTAATATGTTCCCACTATGCCAGCATTCAGACGTACACTCAAACACAAACTGCAATGTGGCACAATAACACAATAATTGAACCTTGTTTTTACATTTATTTTTCTCTTTAGCCTTTATTTGATCATCATTCTCTTACTTTCTAAATGGCAATGAGTGGAATGGCTGAGACATGGTTGAAGATATGATGTGGATATAACTGCATGGATATGACACCCTGATTAATTATCTTATTTTTCCTGTGCAGCATTGATGTTTCTAGCTGAAAATGAAGAAATATGAATTTGATCATACAACTTTTCAAGATAAACTTTCTAATTATCTTGATTAAAAATCTTATAATTTGTTTCCAGTTTCTTCTCACTGTGTACCTCTGCAACTCGCTGTTAATTATGTTCACAGTCAAATTTAGACATTACATCCACATATACTTTTAAAGGTTTTTATATGACTGTTGACATGTCTTAATCAGTTAATCCTCTTCTTTTTTTGCTTTGTTTCCTTTGCTTTTTGATACAAAAAAATGACTAATTACAGCCTGCATGCTTATTTTTCCAGTGAAGGGCAATTTAGAAACATGTCTGACTAGAGGGATTATAATATAGGGAGAGATCAATGATCATGTGACTGTAGCACATGCATGTCTCTTGTAAAATGTCATGGATTTGCCTCCCCCTTCCCCATCTTATCTGATCAACAGTCAGAGCAAATAAAGCACTGACTGGTGATAATAAAATGTCCAGTAATTGGAAACTGAATGACCTTAAAGGCAATGTCAATGGTTTTTTTTGTTGTTTTTTTTTTTGAAGGTGAAGTGAATTGCCTACTGAAAAAGTCATGTTTATTGTTTAATTTATTTTTACTTATTTCAAGGGGCGTTTCTGATTCCATATATCATTGCCTTGGTGCTTGAGGGACTTCCTCTATTGCACATGGAGCTGGCCATCGGACAACGGCTCCGCATGGGAAGTGTCGGAGTGTGGAACTCAATCTCTCCATATCTGGGAGGTTTAGGTGAGAGGGTTCGGTATCAATGAACTTTACCCTTTATGGAATTCACTCAGAAAATCAAGATGCCAAAATGGGTGAATAAAGAGTAGAACATAAAATTGAGTAAAATTCTATGACTGCCTTGAGATCCCTGCCACCTCTACTGTAAATTAATTTTTGATGTTTAATATCTACATGTATACATAGGTGTGGCTTCCATGTTAGTATCCTTCCTAGTTTGTCTGTTCTACAACATGATTTTGGCCTGGGTCCTCTGGTACTTCTTCCACTCCTTTCAAAGTCCACTGCCCTGGAGGGACTGCCCATTAAACTTGAATCATACTGGTAATTTTTACATCATAATAATATGAAGGCTAAATAATAATAAATAAAAGACAGAAAGTCCAAACATGATATAATAATATAATCTCTTGGATACAGGCTATGTAACTGAATGTGAAAAGAGCTCACCGGTGAACTATTTTTGGTATCGTGAAACACTGAACATAACATCAGACATCGAGACCAGTGGGTCCTTAGAGTGGTGGCTTGTGTTGTGTCTTGCATCGGCTTGGTGCCTTGTGTACATCTGCTTCATACGTGGAATTGAGACTATTGGAAAGGTAATTTATCTGTTTCATGTAATGCTAAAAATCATTGTTATTGTTATATCTTACTACTACTATTTGTTATATCTTACTGCCCAGAAACCAGTAATTAATGGCAAAAAGTTTGTATCAATTGAGTAACACTGGCTTTCCTCACACAGATTGACATGAGCTAAAAGACACATGAAATGGATCCTAATTTTGCAGGACTCCACTAGTGATACTGCACAAGAAGTTTAATAGAGTTTTCACATGTATTATGGACCCTAGTAGAGGCTGCATTAGGCAATGAGGGCAAGGGAATGTAGAGCATGGGTCTTTCACTCTCCCCACCTGTATCATCTACACAAGTGACAACAACTCAAACTGTTTAGAGCCGTTTAAAAATTTCTCCAACATTAATGCTCATGGGAGCACAATTTCAAAAATAACCTGCTGATGCTTTACAAATCAGAATTCAGAGGAAGGATTACCAAAATCTGCACATGAAATGCATGTGTATGAGGTGGATATTAAATTTTAAATCAATGTCTAAACTTTTTCAACAGGCTATTTATGTCACAGCCACTTTTCCATATCTTGTTCTGACCATCTTCTTGGTCAGAGCCTTGACTCTGTCTGGGGCAAGTGATGGCTTAATATATCTCTTCACTCCAAAAGTAAGTTTGCAGTTATCTTCTTATTGAAATGTTTTCATGACAAGATTTAATGAATGAAATCTGAAATCTAACTAAAAAATAATATGTTCATCACAGTGGGAAACTCTGAAGAATCCTAAGGTCTGGTTGGATGCTGCGACTCAGATTTTTTTCTCTTTGTCTTTGGCCTTTGGGGGACTTATTGCTTTTTCCAGTTATAATCCTCAGAAGTAAGAAAATTTGAACCTGTTTGCATTCACAGTATGATGTACAGAATTAAAAAAACAAAAAAAACAACAACAAAAAATCCAAAATTGATATAGTGATTTGTCTTTGCAGGAATAATTGCGAGAGAGATGCCCTAATCGTTGGATGTGTGAACAGTTTTACGTCGATATATGCGTCAATTCCTATTTTTTCCATTCTTGGATTTAAAGCAAATGAAAACTACAATGATTGCCGAAATTGGTATGTACCATTGAGGTAATATGGTTTGCAATAGTACAGTATATCCAGCTCCATAATTATGCAGTATTATTAAATGTGCAACTGACGATTATTCCATTAGAAGTTGTCAGGCCCCAAAGCAATGTGACGTTTGTGACTATACTATATACACCACTACAGAATCGGTCAAAAATTAAAAATCAGTTCATTATATGAAACACTCAGACTCATTATGGTCATAAGTGATGTTTTTAATAGTTGCATTAACTGACTGATTTGATTTCTTGTTGATTTTAGGAACATACTACGATTGACAAATGCATTTAACATTGCGGATGAAAACATAACTCTTGAAAACTATGATCACTGGTTAAACTATCTCAATACAACTGATCCCTCAGAGGTTGAAAGCCTCGGTCTAAAAACCTGCAATCTACAGACTTTCCTGGACCAGGTATAGTACATCTGTTACTATAAAAATTGTTTTGATAACAGTTTCCTAAACAAAGTTTTGTGAGGTTGTTTATGAGATTACGTATCACATCCTACCTGTAGAGCGCTTCTGGAACTGGAATTGCCTTCATTGTGTTCACTGAGGCGGTGATAAAAATGCCATGCTCTCAGGTATGGTCGGTCCTATTCTTTGTAATGCTCTTCAGTCTTGGCCTGTCCTCCATGTTTGGAAATCTAGAGGGAGTCCTTACCCCTCTGCTGGACCTGCACGTGGTCCCACCCTGGATGCCTAAGGAGATTTTCACAGGTAAACTGAAAGCCCTAAGAACTTTCTATGGCATTTGCAATCATTGCTTTTGGGGCATTGACAACACTAGTTTGTAGTGTGTAATATGATTATAGTGGTTATGACACACTTACACAAAAGTCAACTTGTACTGTAAAAAGACCACCTGCTGCTGCAAAGAAAATGTGCCTTTTGGAAAAATTAGTTCCTGTGTTAATTCTTTCCATGTGAAATTAAGTCCCCTTGCAATTAATTTGTTTATATGTGAGGAAAAATGTGACATCTGGATTAACATCTGCTTCGTAATGTACTTCGGGGATTTCAAATTACTTTCATTAGGGTAGACGTAATCTACCTCAACAGGCACAGGTAGATTGTGTAAAGGTTTCTTATTAGTGCCTTCGACATATTAATTATCATAGAATGGAACCATACCAGAAACTTTATATTTTGCTTTTTTGCTCATAGGGTTAATATGTCTCACCTCCTTTACTGTGGCTCTCATCTTTACTTTGGGATCTGGAAACTACTGGCTGGAGATTTTCAACAGCTACGTGGGATCCATGCCTCTGCTCATTATAGCGTTCTTTGAGATCATCAGTGTAGTATATATCTATGGAATAAATAGGTGATATTGTAATTCATGTCATCGCTGTACTTGTAATATTACAACATAGTTGAATGATTTGAAATGGTGTTTCCTTGCGCTCACAGGTTTAATGATGACCTTGAGTGGATGACAGGTCGGAGGCCGAACATCTACTGGCAAGCTACTTGGCGCTTTATCAGCCCATTCATGCTACTGGTGGTTTTTGTTGCATACGTTGTGACTGGGGCTGAACAACGACCAACTTATAATGCCTGGAACCCAGATTATGTAAGGCGGGTTTTACAGCTCTAGAACATCACTGAGTAGAATTTGTTAAATCTGGCACAAAGTGAAAAAAATACATTGACTTACAACTCCATTACCCCCACAGGTGAACTTCCCCCTTGCTGATGTTCTGCACTATCCAGAATGGGTTTTTGTTATCTGTGTCCTCTTATCTGTCCTTCCTATTGTATCCATTCCCCTTGTGGCTCTCTACAGATTCACCGGTTTCCTGAAGAAGTACATCATGAACAGGCACAATCAAAACCCATATGCAAATGAACTCTGTAATGGAGAATCGTAATTGAAAATTTTTTTGCTGTTCAATCAGAATGGTGGTCAGTACTGCCAATAGTGCGTGAGATATTTTATCATTTAATAACTTCTTAAATTTTTATCTTTATTTAGAAAGAAAGGGGCAAAGAAAAGTTTTTACTGGTTATTTTCCTTTTTTCCTCTTTCTTTGTATAGTATGTTATTGCTAGTTTCTAATTTTATTACAGTCCAAATTACATTATCACTACTATAGTGTATTGGCAGTAGCAGCTGTAATTTCAGTATATTTGCTAAATTAAAACAAATCAAATTTGTCTTACTTTACACTATTGTATTTATATTGGGGAAGGAAATGTAAACACAGCCAGATCAAATCAATGTTGGACAATATCCCTGAGAAAAATATTAACCAATTACCAAAGGCTGGGACTGAATATTAGATTTGTGTTAAAATTTTATTAAAGGAAGAAAAAAGTTAATTTCCTGTGTTGATGTTGTAAATGGGAAAGAACAAAGAGGGATGGATAACTTTTCTGAATGGTTTGTTATAAGCACATTATTAATTTTCCAAAACAATATCAAGCACAATATTTTTCAAGAATTTAGCACAAATGTGTACAAGCATTGCCGCATGAGCTGATGTTTGTAGAAATATTGTATTTTTATGTTCATATAATATAGTTATCTGCTTTCTACACTCTGTTACCTGCGAGTTCGAAGAGTGATGTATTGTTGCGTGATGTGCCCTTTATGTAGCGTTTTTGCACGTCAACAGTGCATGTGGGTGTATGAGAGTAGTAGGACTGTGCTTGTGTGTGTGAGGATTCATGTCCTCACTGGCCATGCGCATGTGTGTGCGTGTGTGTATTTTGAGTCATACAAGTTACACAGTTGTCCTTTTTGTGGTGTGGGTGGACAGTGATATTGTCTCCCCAGTGTCACGTGCTTTGGAATATGCTGGCTGCCTTTGTTGTCCCTCTGCCTGTTCTGCTTTTCTGGCACTTTCATACAATGGTGCACTTGAACACTGTGATGTTATTAAGCCTTTCAAACTACTACAGCTTGAATTCCAGCTCTCAGGAAAGACTAGCATCCCAATGTAGAATACATGGCACAAGATCATCAAGGAACAACGGCAAGGATTGAGTGTAACATCAGAACAAAGGTGACGACTGACCCTGCATTGACTTATGAGCGCTTTAATTATTGTCAGTTTAAGACTGCATTTATAGAGCTATGCAAGGTGTCACACTAATGCTACTTTCAATATTGCCATATCTAAATACCCAACTCTTGTTGTTGATATGCTTTTTCTGTTGTAATCTGATTTATTGACCCATTGCAGCGATTATTTATGCCTCTGGTATATTTGAGCAAAAAAAAAAAAAAATCTGATTTGACAGATTAAATTACGTGTGACGCACTTAATAATACTGAGGTGTTAAAATCAAGCTAAGAAGGTTAAAGCGGTTTGTTGAGTTCAAAATGACATGGTGTTCTAATTTTTGTTGCATTAATTTGCTGGGTAAGAAAAATAAATTCTGTATTTAATTAGTTACTACAGTACTGTCATATGTTGATTTTTGGTGTTGGTCTAGGATTGCTTCCTAGTATGATACTTAGTAAATAACCAGTAATCCCGTAAGTGATCTAAACATTCTTGTAGTCATCAATAACAAAAGTAACCTAGTATGACAACCCAAATTAAGCTGTCTCTCAAAATATCTACGTGAGTGAGTGCTGTGACATACGGTATTGTAATGCTGTACTATCCTCAATGGAACTAGAGTGCGACAAGTTCAACAGTTTGTTGGACCTACGATCCTACTCTAGGCGATGTCCCAGCGAGCAGATGCCTCCCAGTGTGGTGGGGTTGTGGTCGAATTTGAGTCTGACGACATCAGGGATGCGAGAAAAAAAGCTAAAAAACCTAGGAGTATACCAGGTGAACTCAACTTTAATCCAACTAGAATTTGTGCACTGTGTTTGCAGCAAATGTAATTTATGCTTATTCGATTTTCATGCATTTCCTCGTAAGGTTCAGCTCTTATCTACCTCAAGGGTCCCAAGTTTCTCATCTATGTCAGTGGAGCATTGTCAATGTGGGTAAGAATCATTTCCTGAAGAAACTGATCCCTGGAGAAATAGATAAGACGGCAAAACTTAAATAACTGCAAGGTGGTTTACTCACTGTAAAGTGTGTGACAACTTATAGATACCCTCTTTCAAAGCAACATATAATGATGACCTTTTATGTTGTGTTAAACAGGGCGATCGCATGTGGCACTTTGCTATCTCTGTGTTCCTGATTGAGCTGTACGGACGTAACCTGCTGTTGACTGCAGTGTTTGGATTGGTAGTGGCTGGGTCAGTGCTCCTGCTTGGGGCTTTGATTGGCGACTGGGTTGATCGCAATCCCAGGAATAAAGGTAACAATTTCCCTCACATTTGAACATTTTACCATGCAGTACATAAGAGAACAGTGATATACATCAGTGGATTTCAATCTTGGGCCCAGAAGTGTGCTGGTTTCCTATCCAACCAGGTGGTAAATTGTATTCCCCCCAATGTCTCAGGTGTAAATCAGTCCCTGATTTGATAGCTAGACTCAACACTAGCAGGACTCAAGGCACAAGGTTCACAGCCACTGACTCATATCCGTCAAGGCTAGCATTCATTTTTTACAAAATATGTTATCTATGTTCTGAGAGTCTAAAACTGTTTTTTTTTTTGTCCCCTCTTTAGTTGCACATGCGTCTCTTTTCATTCAGAACATCTCAGTGACAGTATGTAGCATTGTGCTCATGTTAGTGTTCTCATATAAGCAAAGGATTGAACAGATCTGGGATGGATGGCTTACTGTGAGTACACACCACACATCTGACTAATAATTACATTTCATAACGTGATATCCTGTTGATCTGCAAACAGAATACTCACCATGATTGTTACACAGAGGAGTTATTGCTGCTGCTGTTACCTCTGTCCTGTGTCCCTGTTGTCTCTGCTTCTGAGGTTGTGGCTACTCTGTGCTATCATAGTAACATGTTGCGTCGCAAAACTTACACAAGGTGGTTTGTTATACGGTGGTGATCGTCCTGGCAGATGTGGCAAACCTTGCAAGCACAGCGCTGACCATTGCCATTCAGAGGGACTGGATTGTGGTGATCACAGGCTACAACCGAGGTCACCTCGCTGGTGAGGAGTTTCGCTCTCTGTTTTCTTCACGTTGGATTGTATTCCATGTTTTTCATGGGCTTGCATCACTGGCTATGCTTGATAAATACTCGAATTACACAGAAAATCGGGTACTGCTCCGTTTTCTACCCTTGCTGAAAGTCCTTTAGTGGAAGCTCATTAACCTCTGTGTGTTTGATCTTAACAAAAGGAATGAATGCAACCATGAGGCGGATAGATCAGGTGACTAATATCCTGGCCCCACTAGCAGTGGGACAGGTCATGACCCTGGCCTCCAATGTAGTTGGCTGTGGCTTCATCCTGGGCTGGAACCTTGTGTC